>NC_081409.1:810725168-811025168 GCF_030272615.1 Cryptomeria japonica | reverse complement strand
AACTAAGGTAGTTAGAGATATACCTAAAATTGTGAATCCCTATAATCTAGTATGTAAAGAATCTCAAATGGGAAAATAGGTCAGAACCTCTTTTAAGAGTATACAAGACAAATCTAATGATGTTCTTGATCTTATTCATATTGATTTGTGTGGCCCTGCTAGAATTAAAAGCTTTCAAGGTGACATATATTTCATGCTAATCATTGATGATTATTCTAGAATGATGTGGGTTACTTTTCTAAGGGAGAAATCTGAGGCTTTTAAAAATTTTAAAATATTTAAAGCTAAAGTTGAGATAGAGATGGGATTGAAGATTAAATGTTTAAGGTCAGATCATGGTGGAGAATTCACATCGGGTAAGTTTAATAAATTTTGTGAGAAGCATGGCATAGGGAGACAATTTTCTACTCCCCGAACACCTCAACAAATTGGAGTTGTGGAAAGGAAGAACAAAACTATCATGGATGTTGCTAGAAACATGATGATGGAAGCTAACCTACCTCATATCTACTAGAGAGAAGCAATGAGCACATCAGTCTATACATTCAATAGAGTTCATATCAAAGGAGAAACCGGTAAGACACCTTATGAATTATGGTTTGACAATACACCTATAGTTAAGTATTTTAGAATCTTTGGTAGTAAATGTTATATTAGGAGATATGATTTCATTGGAAAATTTGATCCTAGATGTGATGAATGAATATTTCTTGGTTATTCTAATGAAAGAAAATCTTATAGATGTTATAACAAGACATTGCAGAGAATTGTGGAGAGCGCTAATGTCAAGGTGGATGAGCTAAATAAAAGTCAAATCAGAGTTTATGAACAAGAATTAGTAGTGGAAATGATCATAACTGAACCAATAACACCTTTACCAAAATAGAGTGTTGAACCAGTTACTCTGGCAGTATCAAAAAATTCAACAGTAACTGAAGAACCAGAAAGAGGAACGGAGAATCATTAGACTCCTAGGTATGTAAGGCTGAATCATTTAGAAGATCAGATCATTGGGGATATGAACAATGGCATGATGACAAGAAGGAGATTGGCAACTAATGAGGTATTTTTAATTTTTCAAGTTGAACCGATATTAGTAATTGAATCATGTAAAGATGAATGTTGGATGAAAGCTATGGAAGAAGGATTAGATCAGATATAGAAGAATAACACATATAATTTAGTTCCTCGGCCTAAAAATAAGAATGTTATTGGAACTAAATAGGTTTTTAGGAATAGATTAAATGAAGATGGATAACTTGTGAGGGATAAAGCTATATTGGTTTGTAAAGGATGTTCTAAAAAGGAAGGAATTGATTATGGTGAAACTTTTATACCTGTAGCTAGGATTGAAGTTGTAATATTATTTCTTGCCTATGCTACACATAAAAACTACAAGGTTTATCAGATGGATGTTAAGTTTGCCTTTCTGAATGGGGATCTTGATGAGGAAGTTTATATTGAGCAACCTGATGGTTTTTCACTTTCAAATTAAAAAAAACATGGTTTGTAGGTTAAGGAAAGCTTTATATGGATTGAAACAAGCACTTAGAGCTTGGTATGCAAGGTTAGATAAATATCTTTTGGATCTTGGTTTCACTAAAGGTAATGCTGACAGAAATCTATATTATAAAGTCATTGATGATGATATACTGATTATTGAGGTTTTTGTTGATGACATCATTTTTGGAGGTGAAGATAAGTTGTGCATGGAATTTTCTAAAAATATGGAGAATAAATTTGAAATGTTTGATTGAGGAAATGAATTTTTTATTAGGTTTGCAGATTACTCAGAATGATAAAGGTATTTTCATCTGTCAAACTAAGTATCCTAAGGAGTTGTTGAAGAAATTTGGTATGGAAGACTCTAAAATGGTAAGTACTCCTATGGTTACTAGTGAGAAATTGTCAAGGAAAGATGAATCTGCACCGGTAAATCCTACAAGATACAAGTCTATGATTTGAGGTCTTCTATATTTGACTTAAACTAGGCCTAACATAATGAATGTTGTTTACATTGCATCAATATATCAAAGTGATCCTAGAGAAAATCATGAGAGTGTTATGAAAAGAGTTTTTAGATACTTGCAAGGTACATCTGAATATGGTTTATGGTACCCTATGGATGATGAATTTACTTTTTGTGCATATATAGATGCAGATTGGGTAGGTGGAGTTGATGACCAGAAAAGTAATTCTGGTGGAGCTTTCTTTCTTGGAAAGAAACTTATTTCATGGATTTGCAAGAAAAATTCAAGTACTTCTTTATCTACTGCTGAAGTTGAGCATATTGTTATTGATAATAACTGTACACAAGTTCTATGGATGAAGCAAATATTGAAGGACATTAAAATGCATTTCATTGGACTAGTAGTTATTCACTATGATAGCTCTGTTGCTATAGACATATCAAAGAATCCGGTATTTCAATCTAAGACAAAGCACATATCTATCAAGTACAACTTTTTGAAGGAGAAGGTGGAAGAAAATGAGGTTAGACTTGTTTATGTGAACACTAAAGAGTAGATTGCATATATTTTCACTAAACCTTTGCCTAAATAATCATATGAGTACCTCAGAGACAGATTAGGGGTTTATGCCCCTCTAACAAAAGACTAATTTATTCTATTTGGCATCATTTCAGTATGCATTATTAGAGATATTATTCATTCCATATTGATGTGGGGATGCTACTACTCAAGTGGAGTAGTTAGCCTTGTGATTCAGTGGTTTATATTTTTGTTTTGATATTTATGTCAGATTTTTGGCATCAATGTCAAAGGGGGAGAGATATATGTGAAAACAGAGCTTTACAGAGATATCATTCATAGGGGGAGCTTGGTCTTTGGTTCAAAACTTCATTGTCATATCATCTTGAAGATTTTAATGGATGTCTTCCATTACGGGAGACTTATTTGGCATTTTCTTGGAACTTGGATATTTTTCGCATCTAGTGTTGCCATCAATGCTGAAGGGGGAGATTGTTGGCCATTTGGAGGAATTGATTATGTGTTGCATTGGTGTTTTGTCATTGATGTCAATATTAGTTATTTTGGCTTCTTTATCAGTATCCTTCTAGTCCCGGTAGGTTGTTTGGTTTCTAGCTGGATTATATCATGATGATCATGTATGCTCTGGTATGTTTTGGCTTATGGATTGACTTATTCATGCTAATCAGATTCATGTTCAGTCAGTAGGTTTTTATTCAGTGATCGGATGCTATTTTGTATGCTAGTAAACTTGGTTTGTTGTTTCGATGAGGGTTTCACCGAAAGAGCATTGTTCAAGATCTTTGATGTTATGCATAAGTGGTGTTGGTGTGGCTTCTAGTGGAGATTTAGGATGCTGATGGTGATCGTGTTCGAGACTTGGTTTATTGGGATCATTTCTTTAGCACGTGTGAACCTAAATTGGGTCCCAGTTTATCTAGGTTATGGACCGGCTTAATATAATGTGTTGATTGGACTTCTCGATGTGTTTTCGAGATATCTTATGGGTTGGATATTATTTGTTTGCTCTTAGGCTGACATCTTTTATAATTATGTAATTGTTTTATTGTCTGGTGGCCGACCTTATTGTTTGTGGCTGAGGATTTGTCTATATATGATTTAAGATCTCATTGTAGATCATATGTAAGGATATGGGAATGGTATAGGAGTGAGTAATGTAATAATCATTCATGTAGAGAATTTGGTTCATCATTGGTGATCAAGTTGGGTTTATGTAAGAAGATTTAGTCCTCCAGTGTTAAGCTTAACCGGAACTAGAGATTACTTTAGTGGTGAATATTCACCAATGGCAAATATTTTGTACTGACTGGGGCTAGCCTTTTTGCCAGAGCATTATCAATTTCTGTCAAATTCATGGCCCGATCACCATATGTTTTATGTAATTAAATGTTTGTCTGTGAGGATTTCACCAATACAATATACGGTGGATACACGGTAAATTTAATTTTTTTGCCTACACTCTCCGAGGTTGCCTTAATACATGACCATAACTTGCCTATAGGCATATGAAGATTTGTTAGCCAGGAGGACCCAATTCACCTAGAATTTTGCCGATGCGTGTCTCCATTCACCCCAACTTTCACCAACTATATTGTATTTGCCAATTATTTGGACGACCCATAATCTCCTCAAAAATAACATAAATCATGTTATAGTCACGCAGGATTCACCAAATATTTGTATACCATATACAATTCTCATAGAATTTGCCATATAAGGATTGGTATAAATACATTCAAAGATCATATCTATCTCTACACAATTTGGTGGGTTCTAGGCTCTAAATTTGGATCAATAGCAAATTTTTAGACTAAGGAAAATCATTGATGTTGACTGCATTGGCAACTGCTAGTGACCTAAAGGTGAGCGATCATATTTTTGAAGTGTTATAATATTATTATGAATTTATCTATATATGTTTTCATTGTTGAGTTCATTCTTATTAAATGGGGACTCGTCAATGCCAAGTGGTCAAGCAGGGGATTTAGACCTCAGACATCTAGATTGTAGGTCATAGGGCCAATGAAACATATATTATACTTTATAGCCTATTATTGCTTCTTCAACAAATTGATATTTTTTTGGTAGCCTTTATTTCATTGGCATGTTGAACAGGAAGAAGGGTAGGAAACTTGAATGTGGGGAAGGCCATGAGAGGCCAACCAAATGCAGAACGTTGTCTTAATACTTTGGATTTAGAAAAGATTGTGGTGAAAATCAAGAAGGTACATCATCACAAGTACAAGTACAAAATTCACTGATAACTCAATGATGAATGAATAGTACCAAACTAGTACTAAGAAGGGGGGTGAATAGGTATAGACAAAATACAGACCTAAACCGGTTCAGCAGCAATCCCTACAAATGACTGGCAAACAGTGACACCGGTTTGAAACAGAGTGCAAATAGTAAAACTCAAAACAACTAAAACAATCATAAACTAGTTACTCATTGATTTTTCCACTCACCTCAAAACTACACTATCATTTCACCCTTATGCATGAATAGGTAATCTATCATCATATCTTCACAATAGCTAGTTCAACATGTTTTATTGACAGGTATAAAACACAGAACCATCATATGCTTATTAGGCAATAACAAAGCATCACAAGATAAAAGCATCACATATGACACACATATTTTTCACGTGGAAACCCAACTGGGAAAAACCACGGTGGGGATGAATACCCACAAGCTTGTTGTTGAACTCTTTGGAAGTCCGCTCTGTTAGAAGCCTTGTCCGGTTAAAGACATTACAAAAGGTTCTGCTAGGAACCGATCTTGTTAGAGATCACTTGCTTAAGGGATGGCTACAATACCTGATTAAGGGTTAAACCCTATTAAGGGTACCTTGTTAGAGGATTTCAAGAACTCAATAGCTAAAGGATTTCCATAGCTCTCTAGCTTTCCAGATCTCAATAACTTTTAGTTACCCTATTAAGGGATTTATAGCAAGCCAGTTAAGGCTACCCTGTTAGGGGATTTGCTAGCTGTTGAGGTGGTTAGAGATCAATAGGTATTACAATGATTTGGTAACAACACTCAATGCCAATGCAGATCTACTTAAGCTCCTCTTCACCTTCTGTACTTACACTCTGCAGGCATCACTTCTCTCCTCTGGTCTGGCAAGGATCTCGTATCCCTTCTCTTGGATAATCACACATAGCTTTTTGCCAAGAACCTCTAAAAGAGTCAGAACATTGACCTTATAGAATAATAGATAGGTCTGTAGCATAAACCCTAAGCCCTAGACCTGTTAGGTTAAGGAATTCAAACAGTTCAATCTTGACCATTGATCATACTGTATTGAATGCAACAGTCTTGATCCAATCTCAAGACATTCTTCATCATTTTTTTTCCACTGATTTCATGGCGGCTGATAACCCATCATGCGTTATCACCATTTACAGACTTCGCACATTCTCGAGGTAGATAGGAACAATCTCCTTTATGCAAGATCCTTCACAGGCACAAGGCTGACGTGGCAACATGATTTATTCTTCATTACAATGCTAACTCATCACACAATGTCACCGGTTGAGCCATACAGGCTTGAAGCACTTCAACCGGAAACCCTGAAGTTGAGACTACCAACCGCTAGTCATACAATGCTTCCATGTGCCGGTTCCCATAACCATATGTCAGTTCATCTTGAACAAGCACACTGCTTCACTTTGGCACAAATCTCGGTTCACAGTGTTATAGCGGTTCTCACATATGCTGGTTCATACCTCTTCAACATATTGACATCAATGACAACATACAATGTCATTATGTCCACATACCGGTTCACATAATGCCAACAATCTCCCCCTTTGGCATTGATGGCAATATACAAAGATATCTCTCTGCTTCACATCTCTGCTTTACATCTTCTCCCCCTTTGACAAAAATGCCAAAGTGGAGGCAGAAGCTTCTCAGTTCTATTATGCTGCTCCCTCTGAGGAGTAGCATCCTTCAACACATCAATCCTTGCAATACATGAGTGATATGGAGAATATACCTTTAGTTCACCTCTTGAAGGGGCAGTACCCCTAATTCACTTCTTAAGTGTGTAAATGTAGTCTTTGGAAGAGGCTTGGTGAATATGTCTACTAGCTGCTCCTTACTGGACGCATGTTCCAATGCAATCTCTTTGTTCTGAACCTTTTCCCTTAAGAAATGATACTTAAGCTCAAAGTGCTTGTTTCTATAATGTAAAACTGGATTCTTTGAAATATTGATAGCACTTGTGTTATCACAGAATATACTTACCAGTTTAGGTATAGGGATTTTGAAGCCTTTCAGTACATGCTTCATCCAAATTGTTAGAGTGCAGTTCATGAAAGCTGGAACATACTCCGCCTCCGCTATAGACTGAGAGATACAACTTTGCTTTTTACTCATCCATGAGACCAGTCTACCACCAAGGAAGAATGCACCAGCAGTTGTGCTCTTTCGATCATCTACATTACTAGCCCAATCAGCATCTATGAACAATTTCAAGTTGAAGTCCTTGCTATATGGATACCACAATCCATAGTCAATAGTTCCCTTCAGATACCTAAGAATCTGTTTGACTACAACCAAGTGGGATTCTCTTGGACTTTTCTGGAACCTTGCAGTAATACCAATTGCATGTGCAATATCCGGTCTGTTATGCACTACATAATGCAATTTACCAATCATTGATCGGTATAAATTCTCATCAACCAATGCTGAGTCATCTTGTTTGGATAGTTTGGAAGTGGTCACCATTGGTGTACCAACCGATTTGCTATCTTCCATACCAAAGGTCTTCAACACCTCTTTGACATACTTGGTCTGAGTGATAAAGATTCCATCCTTCATCTGTTGGATCTATAGTCCAATGAAGAACTTAATCTCCCCTATGAGTGACATCTCAAACTCTTCCTTCATCTCATCAGCAAACTTATGACTCATCTTTTTATCTCCACCAAAGATAATGTCATCAACAAATACCTCACAAATTAGGATCTAATCTCCTTCAGACTTCAAGTAGATATTGCTATCTTCACTTGTTCTCTCAAATCCAATCTTCACAAGATGGGAATGAAGGTGCTCATACCATGCCCTAGGTACTTGCTTTAGACCATATAAGGCTTTATGTAGCCTACATACCATGTCACTATCTTTAGATAGGGAAAACCCATCTGGTTGCTCAATATACACCTCCTCTTCAAGTACACCATTTAGGAATGCTGATTTTACATCGATTTGATATACTTTGAAGCCTTTAAAAGCTGCATATGCAAGAAGAATACGAACTCCTTCCAATCTGGCTACGGGAGCAAAGGTTTCTCCATAGTCTTCTCCTTCTTCTTGAGCATAATCCTTTGCACACCAATCTAGCTTTGTTCCTAATCACTATGCCATCCTCATTCAGCTTGTTTTTGAACACCCATTTGGTGCCAATGACACTTTTATGCTCCGGTCTGGCTACCAAGAACCATGTACCATTTTTCTCTATCTGGTCAAGTTCATCTTCCATTGGCTTGATCCAGTCTTCATCTTTATGAGCCTCTTTGAATGATTTAGGCTTAATTTCAGAGATCATACATGATTTTTCTCTGATCTTTCTTCTTGTAAGGATTCCTGCATCCTTATCTCCTATGATCTGCTTAGGATCATGATTTAGCTTGACATACCGAGGAATAGTCTTGACTGGTTCTTCTTTCTTTTCCTCTTCATCCTCATCTTCATCAGTATCAGCATTCATTGGTTCAGGAACACTGTTACTGGTACTTGGTTGACTGACAACTAGTTCCTAGAAGGCTGCAACTGGCTCATTTACATCTTGCTCACTGCTAGTTTCCTCTAGTTTCTCAGAGGTTTCATCAACTCTCACATTGATACTTTCCATAATTCTCTGAGTCCTATTGTTGAAACACTTGAGAGCTTTACTCTTGTTGGAATATCCTAGGAATATTCCCTCATCACATTTTGCATCAAATTTGCTTTGCTATTCATTCCTCTTGATGTAACATTTGCTACCAAACACTCTAAAGTAGCTAACCATAGGTGTCTTACCAGTTTAGTACTCATAAGAAGTTTTATCCTTACCTTTCTTGATGAGTACCCAGTTCATTGTGTAGACTGTAGTGCTCACCACTTCTCTCCAAAAGGTGTGAGCTACCTTTCCTTGAATCAACATGGTTCTAGCTGCTTCAACCATAGTCTGGTTATTCCTCTTTGCTAGGCCATTCTGCTATGGATTCCAGGGGGCAGACAGTTGCCTCTTGATGCCAAATTCTTCACAATACTTGTTGAATTCACCGGAAGTGAATTCCCCTCCTTGATCAGTTCTAAGACACTTGATCCTTTTACTGCTTTCCTTCTCCACTAATGCTCTAAAAGCTTTGAACTTCATAAAGGCTTCAGACTTGTCTTTCAAGAAAGTGACCCACATCATTCTTGAGTAGTCATCGGTGAGAATCATGAAGTACCTATCACCTTGCACACTTCTAGTTTTCATAGGACCACACAAATCAGTATGCACAAGATCAAGCAAGTTGTCAATAGTGAAAGATTTACCTTTAAAGATTGAGGGAGATATTTTCCCCAATTGACACTCTCTGCACATGGTATTATCTGGTTTTCTTAGCACCGATAACCCTCTAACTCCCTTGATCTTACTAGCCTTCACAATGTTATCAAAGTTTACATGGCAGAGTCTCCTATGCCATATCCAGCTATCATCAAACTTAGCCATAAGACATGTACTTATATTTGCATTCAGATGAAATAGGTTACCTGTGGTCTGCATGCCAGTAGCCACCAATTCACCATCTTTTCCTTTGATTTTGCAAACTCCATTCTTGAATTCCAGAGTGAGGCCACTGTCATTTAACTGGGCAACACTCAGAAGGTTGTGTCTGAGACCATCAACCCAATACACATTGTCAGTACTGCTCTTTCTATTCATAGAGATGGACCCTCTACCTTTGACCATGCATGGTGCATCATTGCCAAATTGAACCACACTACCATCATATTCCTCCAAGGATAGAAACTTGTTCCAGTTACTAGTCATATGGTGAGAACAACCATTGTCAATGATCCACTCATTGGAATTATCAAACCGGGAGACAAGAGCCTTCTTGTTTGACACATCTTCTTTGACAACAACAATTATAATATCTTCATTTTCTTCATCTATGACACCTTCATCAACTACCACAAAACAATTTCTCTGGTTTCCTCCTTTGAATTTCCTGAACCTTTCCAGTTTGTCCTTGATATCACCATTAGGACAATTTATAGCAATATGTCCTATCCGATTACAAGAAAAGCATTTCAAAGGTAGCTTACCTTTGTATTTACCAGTTCCTTTAGGAAGGTTCCTAGCAAGTAGAGCTTCAAATTCCATCAGAAAATCCTCATCATCCATTACTCTACTCTATCTTGGTTCACCACTAGTGCTTGCTTCTTTTCCTTTCCTGGATGGTACAGCAGAAGCTCTGAAAGCTGATTCAATCTTTTGAACACTGCCATCAAAACTATTTAGCTCATAGGCTATCAACTTTGCTATGATGGAGTCCAAGGATACCTTAGTCTTGTCTATTGATCTCAGCTCCTGAATAGCAGCAATCCGTATTGCATAGACCGGCAATAGGGATCTCAGAACTTTGCTTACCACAGTGGAGTCTTCTATTTTACGACCTGCACTCTTAATTTCTCCAACAACTATTTTGATTCTTATTCCATACTACTGAATGGTCTCACCTTCAACCATCTGCATATCTTCAAACTTCCCTCTCAGGCTTTCTTCCTTAGCCTGTTTTACATGTTCATCACCACAATAGATATTTTCAAGAGAATCCCATACCTCTTTGGGATTTACCTTGTCATGAACATCAATAAACTCAATGTCAGATAGACTACTAATGAGAGCTTCCATGACTTATTCATTTTCTTGTATCTCTCTCTTTTGGTCATCGGTGAGAGTACCGGTTGGGACAACATAGACGTTCTGAACATAACTCTAGTGTTGAGCACCCATGCTTCTGATGAATATCTTCATCCTATCTTTCCATATACTGAAATTTTCCCTGTTAAACTTTGGACCTTCCCTCTTCATCATTTGTCTGGGATCTTTACCTCAATTGGTTAAGCTTATAACACAAAGGACTTGGAGGATGCTCTGATACTAATTGATAACTCAATGATGAACAAATAGTACCAAACCAGTACTTAGAGTGGGGGGTGAATCAGTACAGACAAAATATAGACCTAAACTGCTTCAGCAGCAATCCCTCCAAATGACTGGCAAACAGTGACACCAGTTTGAAATAGAGTGCAACTAGTAAAACTCAGAACAACTAAAACAATCATAAACTAGTTACTCACTGAGTTTTCCACTCAACTCAAAACTACACTACCATTTCACCCTTATGCATGAATAGGTAATCTATCATCATATCTTCACAATAACTAGTTCAACATGTTTTATTGATAGGTATAAAACACAGAACCATCATATGCTTATCACGCAATAACAAAGCATCACATATGACACACATATTTTTCACATGGAAACCCAAATAGAAAAAACCACGGTGGGGATGAATACCCACAAGCTTGTTGTTGAACTCTTTGGAAGTCTACTCTGTTAGAAGCCTTGTCTGGGTAAAGACATTACAAAAGGTTATGCTAGGAGCCGATCCTGTTAGAGATCACCAGGTTAAGGGTTAAACCCTATTAAGGGTACCTTGTTAGAGTATTTCAAGAACTCAATAGCTAAAGGATTTCCAGATCTCAATAACTTTGAGTTACCCTGTTAAGGGATTTACAGCGAGCCAGTTAAGGCTACCCTGTTAGGGAATTTTCCAACTGTTGAGGTGGTTAGAGATCAACAGGTATTACAATGATTTGGTAACAACACTCAATGCCAATGCCGATCTGCTTAAGCTCCTCTTCACCTTTTGTACTTACACTCTACAGGTATCACTTCTCTCCTCTTGTCTGGCAAGGATCTCGTATCCCTTCTCTTGGATACTCACACACAACTTTTTGCCAACAACCTCTAAAAGAGTCACAACATCAACCTTATAGGACAATGGACAGGTTGATAACATAAATCCTAAACCCTAGACCTATTAGGTTAAGGAATTCAAACGGTTCAATCCTGACCATTGATCACACTATATTGAATGCAACAGTCTTGATCCAATCTCAAGACATTCTCCATCATTTGTTTTCCACCGATTTCATGGCGATTGATAACCCATCACACGTTATCACCATTTACAGACTTCGCACATTCCTGAGGTAGATAGGAACAATCTCCTTTATGCAAGATCCTTCACGCGCACAAGGTTGACATGGCAACATGATCTGTTCTTCATTACAACGCTAACTCATCACACAATGTCACCGGTTGAGCCATATAGGCTTGAAGCATTTCAATCGGAAACCCTGAAGTTAAGACTACCAACCGGTAGTCATACAATGCTTCCATGTGCCGGTTCCCATAACCATATGCCAGTTCATCTTGAACAAGCACACTGCTTCACTTTTGCACAATTGCCGGTTCACAATGTTATACTGGTTCTCACATATGTCGGTTCATACCTCTTCAACATATTGACATCAATGACAACATACAATGTCATTATGTCCACATACTGGTTCACATAATGCCAACATTCATAACCTACACCACATGTTGAAGATGACGATGGACCTAATATCTCAAATCAGGATGATATTGAAGAAGATTATCTGGTAGATTCCCAAGTTAGCCAGAATGATATAAATGACTTGGGTGATAATGCCATTGATGATAATGCACAAAAGGGGAAAAGAAAAGCTAGATCAAAAAAGGATCGAGAGTGGTGATGAGCTTAAAAAATGCTCATAATTTGGATGTTTTGATAAAACTTTTAAATGCCTTTACTTTTGTTATTTCATGGATGTTCAGACTTTGTGAAACCTTTTTGGGATATCCTATAGCAAGAAACTTTTATATTCCTACAGCTCTTTGTGATTAGCTTGATTGCATTTATTGCCCTGTTGACTCCCTAAAATGACTGGTATATCATATACAGTTTTTGAATGATGAAGTAAATCTAAAATGTTTGATTAATGAATGGATATCGTGTATGTGCCATACGCCTTTTCTGTTGCCTGTTACCTTTTGTTTCGCAGGTTGTTGAAGAATGATCGAGTCAAGCGCAGCCAATCTCGGCCTTGCAGTAAAGTCCATTTCCTGCACGACTTCGAGGAAGCTCCGGCAAAGACTCTTTGACTGAAATCATGGGAAAGAATTTTAATGACAAAGAGTGGAGTGCTAGATTCTCTCTGATCAGGTTGAACGCATAAACTCATTTATGAAGTTTGTTCCTTGATTCGAGGATATGTTTTTACTTCCACGTCTTTCTTTTATGGAGTTAGTTAGCTAGTTGCTCCCCTGTTTTTAAATAAAGCTTCTCCTCCTACGTGAGAGAGAAGGATAGAATAAGAATAGTAGATGTCATGTAAGAATCAAGATGATAATGAAAGATAGAATCTGTTTAACCAGAAGCAAAGTTTGTTGTTAGTTTCCATATCAACAAAGCAATGTATATCATTCTGTTTTTATGAATAAAGTTCAATGAAGTTCTGAGTTTCATATTTGCGTAATCAGGAGATGCTTGCTAAGGGGGCCCACTTAGTAGGTATCTGTAGCTAGTTAGTTAGTTTCTTTTTTCCTGTTAAGCTTCAGTTTGCTTTCATCTTTAAAGTTTTTATACAAACTCAGCTTTACATTGCTCCTGCAGCACAAGGAATCCATCATTGTGTCTGTTCCTGCAGCATAAGGCCAGTTCATAGTTTGTGTTTCAGTTGTAGTTATTATGGTTTCTGTCGTAATCAAATCATAGTTGAGTTAAAAAAGCTTTGCATTACCTTCCTATAGCGTAGGTAGGATTTCTTTTCAGTATGTATTTCCGCTAGGATTTGACCAAAATAAGTTCCTAGTGCATATATTTTGCTGCGCCATTTAAAGTATATGTCCCCTGGTTTGACAAGTAAATGAACGTCTACAGAAGAGAGATATTGATCACCTGTTGGAATGCCCAATTCCCAGGAAAGGTTTTACTGTGATTTTCATATCCTTTTGTGGGCGCGACCATCAAGTGGGATATGTCAGTGAGAAATTTTTGGGCATCGAAATATCCATTCATTGAACCAGTAGAGAATCCAATTGAAGGTAAGCCTCCACTAGAATGTAGGTGTAATATTTGCACTTGGAAATATAACAAAGAAATTAGGTTGTAGCTAAAATTTGACACCATAGAAAAGCATATGGGTATTTTTTATGAAAAACAAATAATAGATAGAGTTGAAAAATTAGTCATCAAATGGAAAACAAAGGAGGAATGTAAGCATGTGAGGAATTCCAAAGAGTATTATTTTCATGAGAAAATATATACGAAGCCTATTGAAGTTAAAGGTTCTATTAAATCTAGTTTTGTAAAAGCAATGGAAATAGAACAACTGGGAAAGGTTGTTTATTTAAGTGTTATTTTTTATATTTTGAGTATAGGTATTCTATGACAGATTTCCCATCAATTAGTAGTTTATTACTCTTTTTGTCAGTATACAGAATCATGCCCACCAACCTCATATTCTATCTATTGCTAAAATGAAGGAGAGTGCCATAATGGAAAATTTATTTCAAATAGTAAGGAGAAGTTTAATTGAATATGGAGGTATGGATGACATGATGGTTGTCAAAAACTTGGTGTGTGTTGGAGCAGATGGAGCTTCAATAATGCAAGGTCACAGGAACGGTCTTTGTACAAAGATTAAAATTTCATTTGCATTGTACATTACTGCAATTCACTGCATGACTCACAAAATGAATCTAGCTTTTGAAATTGTGAGCAAGTATGCTTCGGTAAAAAAATTAAAATTTTAATCAGAGAGCTCTACTCACACTTTTGTCAAAGTCCCAAGCGATTTATGGAATTTCAACACTTTGCTGATGAAATAAGTGATGGGAACAAGCTTCTTAAGGACAATGATACTGGATGAATCTCTTTGGATGCTCCAGTGCATTGATTTTTTTCAGAATATCCATCCTTGATGGGACTATTTTACACAACTTGCAACGAATCAGAGCAACCAAAATTTTGTGATCTTCTTCAGAGGTTAAGTAATCTAGAGACACTCTTAACTCTAGCAACTCTTTTGCCCATGCTAGAGGAAATGAGGAATATTATGAAGGTTGCCCAAAAAAGAGCTTTGTATATTGTAGAATATGTTACGCTGCGTAAGATGACATGCATCACCCTCGACAATCTCTATCAAAATAAACCAACACTATCTGATGAAATTTTTTTCAGTGATGGACACTCACAGATTTGAACAATCCTGATAAATTTTTACAAATTAGTGCAAACAAGGAGGTATGTGCCAATGTATGTGAAGTTGAGATACCAATGCACTTTTATGCCACGATCGACCTCGGGGAACTAGGAAAGCACCCTAAGAAGCAACTAGCAAGAATTACAAGGGAAGATTTCGACACGATTGTTGAATTTGTACCTACTTTTGTGAAGAAAATTACCTATGATCTTTCCTCATAGATTAGAAGAAGATTCCCTCCTAACAACCTACTCGAAGCCATGTCTATTGTGTTTCCTCAATATTGGACCCTCAACAATGCAACTAATTTTTGAAGTAAGCTATTGACTTTGATGAAATAATTTTGCATATCTAGAGAATTGAATGGAGTAACTATAAATGAAATATTAGATGAAACTAATCTTAGAGAGAAATCGTCTCATTTTTCATACACTATGAGGGAACAATATGGAAAAATGGAGAACCCCCGCAAAAAGGGATCAATAACAAGGCTTTGGAAATATATAGCTGAGAACGAAATGTTGTGTGATTAAATGCCATAATATTTCAAGCTTGCTGATTTATGTCTTACCATGATATGGGGTGCGGTGGAAGATGAGAGAGTTTTTATTGCTTTGGGGTTCCTAAAATCAAAGTTAAGAAACAAACTAGATAAAAATTTGGAAAATTGCTTGAGGCTCTATACATCTAGGTATGATGTCCACACTTTTTCTTATAATAGGGCACTGCAAATTTGGAAGTCCAAATATGGAAAAAGAGGTTTGGGAAACACTTCAAACCAAAGTTCTAGTGGGACTATTGACTCATGTATTGGACCTACTGGTAGCATTGAGATGTAGTTCAATGAAGGTATGCAGACTCAAAGTGAAGAAAACATAGTCAAGAATCAAGAAAGCTCTGAATTTGATGAGGATGAATGGCAACTATAAGAGATTGATATTTATTAATCTTATTATAGTATCTCATCATTTATATTACAAAAACAATTATTATGGTTGCTAACTTGATGATATTTTATGAGTCTGTCAACTTTTTGAAGTTAGAATTTAATATTGATTTGTAATTATATTTTTGAACTTTCTATTTCTAGATTTAAAATAGCATAATAAAAGACCATAATATGTTTATTGATACAAATATGTTTATTTAGACATATTGAGAACTTAGATTTTCATTAATTATTTCAAAATATAGACATATGATACAATTCATTGAATACACCACCTCATGTGATTCTCCATGCAAAAGTCAATACAAAGTTTCAAAACAGCTTCAGGTTGATTTGCAATATGTGAAGACTCAACATCAAAATCAATTACTAAGGCACCAAACATTGAATATATCATCCTGACTGCCATCAGTATCACAAACTCAACACAAATTTACATGGCCATCATAGGCTGGATTAGCAATTTAGCAATTTAACAATTGCTAGATGTTTGATGTAAAATGTTCAAAAAATAGAGTTCAAAATTAAATATTAATTAAAGCCATGAAAAATTAAATATAGATAATAGCAGTGCCCAAAACCTAGTAATCATAAATAGAGAAATGTTGAAATGTTAAAACTTGGGCGAATTTGAGAATACAAATTTATAGGCTGAAGGTTTCATTGTGCATCATAGATTCATAAGATAGATTAGCAATAGCGAGTGCTAGTTTTTTCCTATTCATAAAACAAAGTTATTTCAAGCGATGCCAAATTCCAAAAAAAAAAATGAAACCTTGAAATTAAGAGTAAAAGCAGAAAATTGTGCAATACATACTATGATTCTTGAGATTTTTGTGCTAGTTTTTGTAGGGTGCTCCACTCTTCATCTAATGGAAAGTCAACTACATCTTCGTCAACAATCCATTTTTAGAAGAGTGACTTGAAATCACTGTTTCACCCAATACCGCATCCAAAATTGTAAATAGTTTTATGAATTCCAGAAAGCTTTGGGGAGTTGTGTTCTTAGGAAGCAAGTGTAAATCAGGCTTCATTTTTATCTCCATGTTTTTTTTGTAAGCTTCTTTTCCAATGAATTTATTTGATGGGTCAACGGTCTTAGGCAAACCAAGTTTAATCAAAGTAGTTATCTTTTCTTGTAGCTTCAATATCTTTTGGCCACATTTATCCATAACTTCTGATGTTTCCCTTAGTTTCTGGCATTTTTGAAGGATAGATGATGTCTTAACTATGGCATCAATGCGGTTTTTAATTCCCTTGGATGCCAAATAGTTGTCACTAGTACTATAGACTACTTGCAAAATTTGTTTTGCCATATCCTCTTTTGAATAAACATGTATGCTCTTCTCAATGTGCCCTTTTATTTTCATATAAATTAATCTCAAATTTTCATTCAATTCAAAACATTCACACAACTTGTCACTCCTCTACATTATTTTCCCCCAAATGTTTTCTTGTATATACTTCATTGTATTTTTCATATTATCTTTTAATCTATCATCCAAAGTTTTAATTTTATCATTTGCATTGTATAGGTCTTCTTTCATTTGTGGACATTTTTTTCTTTCTTCCTCTAATTCCTTTTCCAAATGTTTTGCTTTTTCCTTCTCATGATCCAATAGGTCATGTATTTTTCTTATTTTGATAACAACAGACTCATAACTTTTGTATAATTTTTCAAAAATGACTCTTTCATCATCAATTTTTTACTGATTTTAGCTAGTTTTTCACTCAGGTCCTTCAATTTTGCATCCATCTTTTCCTTCTTTGCAATTTCTATTGCAGAGCCCAAATTTTTTATCCTTTTCTATAAATCATTGCAATTGTTATATGTTGCTTTCCTCTTTGATTTTTATGTTTTCCAGGTCTTCTTGTAACTTTTCTATTTGTTTCTCCAGTTTATTTTTTATCTATCCACCTTTAGCATTAATGTGTAGACTACTTTGTTAGTCCTTTTTGACACACTAATTTTGTCCATATTTTGTACTTTGGAAAAATCCATTTGGAGGGTGCTAACTTGAAATTGAGAGGGATCTATCTGACTGTGTGGTGGATTTTTATCTTTATTTGGGGGCATAACAACTATGAACTCCATCATATCTTTGTGTGGGTCATATGTTGGAAATACCCTATTCCTTGTAGCTTGTTTGTCTAAAACTTTAGTCAGGGCAACCCTATGCAATGCTCTCTTTTTTACTTTATTTGCATTTGTTGTGTGTTCAAATTTTTCATAGTAATCATTAAATTGAAAATCTGGGCTTGTTGAAGAAATTGAATGTTTGAAAGGTGAAATAGAAGAGGCTCTAGTTTCACCTATGCTTGTGGTTTTAACTAATGCATTATGAGGAGTACCAACAACCCCTCTTGATCATGTCCTACCATCACTTGCATGTGTAGTTTTTACAGTCTTTTGAGGGGTCTATTCTGAACCTGCAAATGATAGATTTATAGTGGCAGTGGTACTTGATATAAGACTCTAAATAGTATGAGTATCTACCACTAGTGGTCTCTTGCAAGAGATATTTTGTTGACACTTGTCCAACACCAAGACAACTAGTATCTCTATTAGTACCCATGCCAACCCCACCAATCATAGTGGTACTTAATTGAACACTAATAGGAATACTATCCTGAGATTCTGCACCAGTGTCAGTGGCACTTGGTTTGCCACCAATGGGAATACCATGATGTGGTGGTGGTTGTGGATTTAAACCTATAACAAATGCAGGTGGACCCTGAGGGTAATGAGTAGTACATTTTCGTGATTAATTTGATGTATCAAGTCTAATGACTAGTTTAATAGGAGCTTTTGATTTTAAATCTAAAGGAATATGTACCTCAAGTGGATACCAAATGCCTTCTCCTCTAGGACCTAGACCACCACCTTCAAAACCCATTTTTTCCACAATGTTTTCCCCTTTGCTATATTTTTCTGTCAGGGACTCATTCACTCCACCTAATATTTTAGGGAATGTATTAGTTGCTAGAGTGGGCTTAACCTCATAATCATTCTCATCATCACTCCTGTCATATGATATTGTGTGATGCTCCATATTCCACAATTTGCTAAACTCTACATCATCGTCGATGGACTCAAATTCTGTACTAGTCCTTGGCTCACCGAGATTCTTCCTCATAGTCCAAAAATCATTTTATTTGGTTTGAGTCCAATAACTATCTTTCCATTCTTGCAGAATTGTTTTTGGAATAGATTTGTTAGATGGATTAGTAGATTTTTGGTAGAAATTGTAGGACCTCCTATTTTGGATGCCCTCCTTTGTTGTCCTCTTTGTGTGCAATGCCATAATTTGTGATGACAATTCTTCTGTTGAAATATTATTGTCAGCGACAATTTTCTCCATCTCTTTTTTTACCTCATCTCAAGAGTCCATGTTTCTAAGCTTTTCTAGAAATGGTTTACTTTCATGTTGACATAACACTGAAGATTTCCCATTTTTCTTAAGCCTTGCTTGAACTACACCGACTGGATCATACTGCCAGAGACCCTCATCACCAAACCTAAAAACTGTCAAAAAATCATGTGCCACATTGAATGCTTTTCTCTCAAATGTGAAACCTCCACATGAGAAAGGAAAGGAAGGAAATACGCTCTTCTTTTGCAGACCATAAAAGTGGCTATTTGTGCTCTCCAACTGTCGTACATATTCCAATGCAAATACCCTCTTTTTCACATGTATTGGAATTTTGTAATGTTTTACTGTTGATCCGTAAAACCTTAACACAATGTATTCTTCCATGAAATACCAGTCAGCTAGTTGAATTTGACTTCCAAGATGAATGCAATCTCTACAAGAAACAAGAAATCTAGGAATTGGAGCGCTTGCAATTTCATTATACATTGGTGCCAAAAAGAAGTTTACAAAATGGTTGTAGTTCTTTCTGTTATTATGCATCCTTACCTTTGGTCTCCATCCATATATTCGACACTTTGTTCTATTCCAAGTCTTCTCATTAATATTATAGTTCACAATGTGAAGATTGTTGGTCTCAAATATTGCACAATACTTGGATAGAAGAAGATAGCACAAGTAGGATGAGAACCTAAATGTCTTACAAGAACCTCTTTTTATCATTAGTAATTGTTTTTGCATGGATTGAACAACATGCTCAACAAAATTATATCTTACTGGTTGACTTACATAATAGATAGTAAAAATCATTTCAAGAAGGCTAGCACCCACTTCCCTATCATTTTCCAATCCCAAGCAAAATCTCAGCAAGGAAATAGTATCCTGCACCCATGGAACAAAAATGTTACAATCATAAGGAGGCTTATGATTCTAATCTAATGGAGTACCATGCATTATTAGAGATCTGATACATGAATCTCTATGACTTGGATCGAGAATCTCATAATTCTTTTCCACCTTTCCTAGGTCAATATGGACATTTGAGTTTTGTGCTCCAAACCCTAGGTTCAACAAATGAGAAAATTCTTATTGTATTTCCTCTTTTGTATTTTTATTGACAATTGATTTTTTATCTTTGTCATAATTTTTGGCACAAACCATGACAAATTCAGGGCAAGGGAATACTTTAGGTAATGCCATGCTTCCCAATCCCACATCCCACAATGTGATTTTATTTGTTCTTTGTTTTAACATTGTGTTGAAAACAGTAAATTTTGCCCTGCTTGGATCTGTCACCTTATTAGACAATGCATATATAATATCTATGATACCCTTTTCACCATGGACAGCAGGGTCATAAATATCATGGTATTTATTAGTGAAACCTGGTGTTTTAAATAGTTCGGTTAGGTCTATTTTTTTTCAATTGGCTTCCTGTTGAACTATTGCTTCCTGATTTCCCTATCACTGTTATTGTTAATAATTCAAAATAAATACTAGATACAACCTAAAAAATGCTAACCCTCAAATTGAATCATAAGATTAAAAAAAGTAAAAAATGCGGGATGTAGGTGTTCTAGATTTTACCCAAAATTTCTATTTCACTAGATTGGCGTATGTCGACAGACTCTATTGCAACTTGCATTCCTCAATCTAGTAGTCATTTATGAATCTCCCTTGATTTACTGGTTTGTCCATGGAATGAAATACGATTATAATTAATGAGTCACTTACTTTGAAAACACTGAAAAGTACAAAAGTAATACCTAAAGGGCAAAATTTCTAGAATCTTGTTGTAATTTTATAAACTATTATTAATATCTATTCGCCACTGAAGGAAAAAAAATTCATTTCTTTATTCTAAATTCCGAGGACAATGGACATGTCACCAGACTCGAGTGACAAGTCACATTTCCAGATTGTTTTTGAAGTCTTTTTAATCCTTTTCATCTTTCGCCTGAAATAGAGCTTAATTATAAATAATTAAATATAAAATGTTCAATTCTGGTTCAAGTTCTCAAAAATGTGTTTACCTCCCACATTTGGGCCAAAATCCACCCTAATTCATTGATCTGTGCTCATCCAACAGATGATGCTATCTATTGTCAGTTGTCGTGGGTCCCATGACTTTTGCCTTGAAGTCTTTTTAATCCTTTCCAACTTCTGCCTAAAATAGAGCTTTATACTTAATTATAGTTAATTAAAATTAAAACATTCAATTCTAGGCAAAGTTCTCACAAATGTGTTTACTTCCCACATTTAGGCCGAAATCCACCCTAAGTCGTTAATCTATGCTCATCCAATGAACAATGGTATCTATTGTCAATTGTCATGGGTCCCAGGACTTTTGCCATTATTCGGCCACATCAACAGACACAAGTCACTTTTTGAGAATGGTTTTGAATACTTTTTAATCCTTTTCAACTTCTATCGAAATAGAGCTTATTAAATTTAATTAAGTATACAATTACAAATTTATAATTTAACTATACTTAATTAAATATTTATCATTTATGGAAGTCTTCCATTAGAAGTTTGCAAAAAATGTTTATTGTTTATGGAAGTCTTTCATTAGAAGTTTGCAAAAAAAAATTATCGTTCCCACATTTGGCCCGAAATACACCTCATATCGTTGATTTGTGCTCATCCAACGATTGATGGTATATAACTTTAAAATGAATTAAATATAAAATTTAAATATGTAATGACAAAATTTGTATGATATATTTTTTTTTTAATTGATAATTTTTGTCTTGTATTACATGGAAATAAAATATTATAAATATGCAAGTATAGGTGGTATAGTAAAACCACCAGAGTTCTTCCATCACAAAAAACACCCCCAAGGGCCAAAACCACCATTCCCAACAAAAAATAAAACCCTACTACATGCAAAAACCCCAAAATTCCAATTCGGTGTACCAAAATTTGTAGTAGACATCCCCCCATACATACAAAGTTGGGCCTAGGCCTGGGGAGAAAACAAACATGGAATAAAAAGATACAAACATATTAACCCATAAATGACCTGTACTCTAGATCATCATAAAATTTTGAGAGCCGCTTCATTACTTGGGTAGTCTCGGGTCTTAGTCACAAATCTCGACACACCTCTACACGTGCCACTTCATGAAGGACCATTAAAACCTCACTATACTGCATCAACCTTGCAAACAATTTGAAGGCCTTCCACCCACACCATGAAAGAGCCCTGCATATTGCCTTCAAATTATCATCAATCCATCAAATGAGTGGTAGCAGCATCACCGGACCAGCCACCCCTGCCTCAGGAAGAATTCCGACCTTCATGAGCACATGATCCCACACACTACCTAGATTTAATAGGTAGTGCCCATGAATTACAACTCT
The DNA here is from genome assembly GCF_030272615.1 of Cryptomeria japonica. Lineage (NCBI taxonomy): Eukaryota > Viridiplantae > Streptophyta > Pinopsida > Cupressales > Cupressaceae > Cryptomeria > Cryptomeria japonica. The sequence goes on along the minus strand of NC_081409.1, from coordinate 811,002,615 downwards.
CAAGGCATTTTTTACCTTGTCCACCTCGTCCTCAAATTGGAAACCCCAATCGATAATCAATGAATATGCCTCCATGTTTGTCCTGTAGTGATGACCTACATGGACAATTTCCTCTCCCAACAACATTTTCACACTCTTGTACAACCACTCATCCTTAAACAAGAATAAACCTTTCAGCCTCTTGTTCGTAAATCATCCGAGAAACGGGGCTAATTTCTTCTTAGTATGGAAGGAGCAATTGGCTTCCATGCTACTTAAGAAACCCAAGACAACGGAAAATGTTGCAAGTGCAGACAATATGATACTAAGAATTCCAATCCACCCAATATTTAAACACCTCTCACTCAATTCTAATTTCCGACATCCAACAACAATGACCATTGGCATTAATCACAAACTCTGCCATCATTCCTCTGCATGCACTAGTTCAAAAATTTAGTTGCATAATTCATACGCACAAGATGACATTAAAGCCGCATAAAGGCTAAATGTTAACCATTCACTTTCATGACAGTGATGTGCATACCATAGGTCCATAAGGCAATATCACTGCATATCTGCTGTCAGTTCCCATGGGTCCCATTATACATACGATTTCTGCCACCCAAACGCCACATCACCTAACGCTTCATCATCCCATTAGCCATAGCCTTTGTTTCATGTCAGTGTTCAATGTACATGTATCTTCGGTGTTCAATGTACATGTATCTAGTTTGTTGGACTTTTAATTAACTTGTTTTTCGTGAGATAAACATTTTTTATTTTATATTTATAAAATTATAATCAGTGATAATCAATGTATAAATAATTAATGGAACGAAATGGATTTTTTTTATGTATTATGTATAGAGGAAGAAACATTACATAAGAAAGATCACAGTATTAAATTTATTTTTATTGTTTAATAAAATATTGAAATAACATAGCTCATAGACAAAAAAAAAACTTAGCTCATAGACATTGCGATCCATATTGGATTCTATCATTTGCAGCCAATCCCTAACATTATGTTTTTTCAAACACTTCTTTGTCAAGCACTTCAAATATATTTTAGAAAAGGTCATCTCAGAAGTGACACTGAGTTTGTTCTTTAACTTTAGAGAAGAAATTAGAACAAACCTGCTATTTTTTTGTGGTAAAAATTAAATCTTATATCCACACAAATTAATAACTATTTAAGCTATATAAAAACATAATGATTATGCTAAGTATCTTGTCATGGCATGATGACGGCAAAAAATAATAAATTGAAAAAGAAAGAATTTTTATATCCATAAGATGCAAACTGAAACGAACTGGAATTTGCAAAATTATCATTAATATATATGTTTTATAAATTTACAATTTTTACATGTCTGAGTCCCCAAAAAAATTTAAAGACAAAATGAGTGAGCCTATGAGGTTATGAGGAGATAGCCAAAAAAACAAAACTACTAGGGGGTCAGGGATAGGGCACAAGTAGTGGACACATTCATGGTTTACCCTAAGATTCTCGCCCTCCCTCCATGTAGAATTATTCAGACATTATAAGGTATGATAATTCTTCAAGCTAGCTATAGTTTGGAAAGTCATCCAGGAGGAACCATTTCCAGAGAAAGTCCCTACCAATTTGCACCTATTTCCTATGACATGTCAATTGCTCTGAATTTAGGTTCAAAAGAAATGGTTTCCTAGCCACTGGCACTATTTGGTCAGGGAGGAGAAGCTTGGTTAATTCATTCACCCAAGGGATCCCCACCCCTACTTCTGCAAAGACGACAATAGTAACGTTGTCTCCAAGGGAGTATTATTTAAACACCTTCCTTAACAACATCAACATATCCACCTTGTCTCCTCCAAGGTCCAAAAGAGATGCCAAGAACTGAGATGTAATGTCTATATTAACATAGTATCTATTTTAATAACAGAGAAAGTGTCTTCCCAGCACCATCCTCACAGGCTCATTAGTCAATATCCCAACCTCCTTGTAGATTGATTGGAGGTTTGGGTCTCTAACGGGGCCCAAAAAGGCCCTCTGGTCCTCCGTAGAAATGCTTCTCAAGCAGCTAGGAGTGTCCATCTTGAGAAATCAGATTACCAAATTAAACACCCTGAGCCTATAAACCTAAACTTGAGGCAAAATTTAAATACCATGAGCTCTGACGATTTATCTACCAAAGGCTAATTGAAGATGAAAGAAACAGAGATCGCATATAAATAGCTGAAGCTCTTGATTGTAATAATTTCTTATCTAACTATATTAATTACTTTAATTTTTTTTAAATCTTTCATATATCTCTGCAAATCTTTCCCATAAATGCAATAGTGTGCGAAATTGGAAACAACTATAAACCAGTACCGAGTACCACATTGGAAGTCATGGGGACAAAATGGATTGCAGTTAGTGACTAGACATATATTAAATGACCAGCATTATCGACCGTGACATTTGATATGTGTCTATTGAATCCAATTCCATTTCGGGCACTTTCTGCTAAACTACCCTCTTTTCAAAAATTTGGGTCAAAATAAAACTTCAACGATTGATCTACGATCATCGAATGGTTTAAAATTATTGATTTATTTTAGGTACATGTCACCCTTCATGTGTCAAAGAGGTCACGCTTATCGATACATCGTGCAAAGTTCGAACTCAATGTGATGTGATGTGCCTTTTCTATTAATGGCAATGAATTCATGAAATCACCAAGAAAATATATATTTTTATCATAAATAACAAAATATTAGCCAAACAAATTAAATAATTTTCAAGAGGTGGATAAAAATCGCCAATACGCTTAAATAATTTTTCCTTTGAACTAAAAATTTTCACGCATACAACTATATATTTGTTCCTTTAAACAAAAAAATATTCACCTCCTACAATATATATTTTTCCCACAAAACAAAGTATTATTCGCGAGAATTTTATGTAATTTTAGTACCCTAGAAAAAAATCGGCAATACAAAATAATTTTGTTTCCTACTTTGAAATATAATTTTGCCATCAATATTAAAATTTCTCCCAAAAAATAATGTCTGATTCGCCAGGATTTTAAACTTTTGCCTAGGGGGTGGTTTCTTAAAGTTATTCTTGACCAAAAATGTACTCAGGCATAGGATATGCTATCATTGTAGTTCATTCACTCTTTTGGATTGTAGTCTGGATTTTTATATAGTCAGTGAGACTCCTTTTGTAATGAGCAGTGTGCTTTAGGCTATTGGCCTTCCTACAAGTGTAGGCCCCTCTATTTGTAATCACATACTTACTGCAGAAGTATTATCTAACTATGGGTAGGCTTCCCATCATAGTTTTTCGCTTTACTGGGTTTTCCATGCACAAATCTTGGTGTTATGTGGATGGTATTTATTCTCTTACTATTGGTTGTGCTTAATTACTATATCTACTATTTTGGTATTTGGTTGATGCATTCTGGAATTGGTCTTTTGGGTTTTGGTATAAATGTTTTAATTTCTTAAGGTTCTGATAATTTGGTTATTTGAACTATCTAACAAAATCAGTTCTCTTCCCTCCTCTCAGTTCTCTTCCAATTATTTGAACTATCTAACAGAATAAGTTGTTCACAGTATTCTAAACCTTTTAAACCAAACTCTTGGTACCCGTTAGCAAATCAGACACAAGGAGGATATACCGGTTAGATAAGGAAAGTGATAAAATGCAAATACACAAAGATACTCAACACATAACACTAGATATACGAGGAAACCTAATGTGGGGAAAACCTCAGTGAAAAATGTTGCTGGAGACTATTGCTCTAATCCAGCCTCACAATAAACACTGATTACAAAGTTTAGGGTAACAACCCAAGGTTCTCAAAGTTGTTGTTTTATTTGGTAGCTTGCCGATTGCTCTAACCTTACCAATAAAAACCACTAATAAACCTTCTACAAGTTCAACCTTTCTATCAGTTAGCTCTAAAACTTATATGCTTTTGATCTTCTCTTTGATTACTCTCTTCTCTCTCTTAGTTACTCTATCCTTTTTGGCATCTAGCATCATCAACTTTAGTCTTCAGTCTGCATATTTATACATGAATGTTCCCACCAAAACCTACATTCAAACTGGGAAAATTAGGGGTTTTCTCCAATGAGTGAATCTGTATCAAATCTAATCGGATCTCATTTCCTTGATTGATGATCTATATTAGATCAAACTTCACTACCACTTCAGAAGACATTTGTACATACTTTCTATGTTTAGCAACCTGCAACATGATTTTTTCCCTTGTTTTGTCATTCACCATTAATGCCTTAGCTATTTCCTTTGACCAAGAAGCACAAAAATTGGATTGTCCTCCTCGATCTGCATCACAAACAAAGATCAACAACTTGGTCCTCCTCAAGCCACACTTTCTTGTCATCAACCCGTGATTTATGGGCTCCTCATTTTAAGTCAACCTACTCATCACATGCCATGTCGGTGGATGATTTGCCTTCCATTTCATGTGTGCCACATGGATTCTACATGTCATCCTTAGTCGCCATCCGAATCAACCCAATCTATTATGTCGATTTGAGCACATTCACTAACGAAGACACACTATCGATACTTGCTCATTGGTTGACTAACCCTTCCTGTACATGTCACCTTATCAGTTATCCTTCATGCCTAATTTCCTCTATTCTGTCGGTGGGTCATCCTAACTTATCATTAAACACAGTGATTCATCCACTAAGTTTCTTTACTAGTGATATTACACTTTCCTTGCGCTGGTGGATTACATTCTTCTTTGTGTACCAGTGATTAGTGATTACATTCTTCTTTGTTGTCTTTTGCTTTCTTGCCAGTGGACATCCATGCCAGTAATATCACCTTCTTGCATCCTGCATATACTTTGTATACCAATGATCATCCATTTCGGTGACATGCTTTACTTACCGATTGACATCAATGACAATACAATGCCAACAGTCTCCCCTTTTATCATTGATGTCAACATACTCTGCATTTCTCCAACTGGTTCATTCTCCCCTTTTGACATCCATGACAAAGGGTACAAACTCCCCCTTAGTCACATCTCCCCCTTTGACCATCAACTAGTTAAAGAGTCAAAAAATATGGTAGTGAACTCCCCATGAACCAAAGATCTCCATACACATTTAAGTGCATGAAGAAAGTGACATAACTCCTAATTTGTGTCTCTGATACTCAAAAGTGCTTATCGGTAGAAGCTTGGTGAAGATATTTGCTAGTTGCTCACCTGTAGGGACATACTCTACCTTAACTTCCTAATCTACCATGTTCTCCACGAGAAAATGATATTTGATGGTTATATGCTTTTTCCTTGAGTGCATAACTAGATTCTTTGATATGTTAATTGCACTGGAATTGTCACACTAGATGGAAATGTGGTCTAACATCTCTACCTAAATATACTTCAGGGTTTTCTTCATCCATAGCACTTTAGAACAACATGTGGCAGCAACAATATATTCTACCTCAGTAGTAGATAGAGAGATTGAATCCTACTTCTTATTGTGCCATGAGACCAACTGGTCACCTAGGAAGAATGCACCACCACTTGTGCTCTTCTAGTCATCAATGCAGCCTGCCCAATCATCATTAGTGTAAGATTGTGAGGTAAAATTCCCTTGCTTGGGATACCATGGTCCATAATACGGTGTCCCTTGTAGCTACCAAAATATCTTCATGACTGCATTCACATGTGACTATTTGGGTGTATCTTGAAATCTAGCCACCATACATACTGTCTGCACTATATCCGGTCCAAAAGAACTAAGATATAACAAACTGCCAATCATGGATCCATACAATATCTGATCCACTACCAGTGATTCATCATCTTTTCTCAACTTGCATCTAGTCACCATGGGGGTACTTACCGATTTGTTGTCTTCCATTTGTAATTTCTTCAACATGTCCCGGGTATACTTGGTTTTAGAAATAAATATTCCCTTGTCTCCTTGTGAAACCTGCAAACCAAGAAAAAATGACAGCTCTCCAAGCATGCACATCTCAAATTCTAATTTTATCCAATCAACAAAGTCCTTGCATAGGGTTTTCTTGTTACCTCAACAAATAATGTCATCCACACACACAACCACAATAATCATGTGGTTTCCTTCTTATTTAACATATAAATTTCTTTCTACACTCCCTTTTTTGAACCCTTGATGCTTTAGATACTTATCCAACCTTTAGTACCATGCTCTAGGAGCTTGCTTGAAACTATACAGAGCCTGCTTTAACTGGCACACAAAGGTTTCATCATCATGTAGGAGAAATCCTTCTGGTTGTTCCATGAAGACCTCTTCTTCTGAATTTCTATTCAGAAAGGCAGATTTTACATCCATTTGATAAACTTTATATCCCTTGTAGGCAAAGAAAGCAAGAAACATCCTAATAGCTTCTATCCTAACCACTGGTGCAAACGTTTCTTCAAAATCAATACCTTCTACTTGAGAATATCTTTTGCACACTAACATTTCTTTGTGCCTCACAATCTTTCCTTCTTCATTCATCTTGTAACAGTAGACCCACTTGGTGCCAATGATATTTTATCAACAGGTCTAGGAACTAACTCCCAAGTCATATTCTTATCAATTTGTTGTAGTTACTCTTCCATTGTATCCATCCATTTTTAACTTTTGTTGGCCTCATTGAATGTCCTAGGTTCCATTTTAGTCATGAGATAGAAATTTACTTGTTCATCATTCTGGGCAAGTCTCCTTCTTGTCTGCACACTATCACTCTTATTACTCAAAATCTGCTCTTCCGGGTGTTTTTTTTGCATATATTGGTTAGGGACCTTATTGGATGCTTCTTTCAGTTCATTGTCTGACTAAGATTCTTCACCTTCATCACCAGACTCATCATACCAGTTGACTTGAGTATTTCTTCTTTCAAGCACGTCTTCATCTACTCTCACATTCACACTCTCAATGACTCTTCTTACTCTTTTGTTGTAGCATTTGTAGGCCATATTGTGAGTTGAGTAACAAAAGGAAAATACCTTCATCACTCCTAGAAGCCCAAGCCATACTGATCTCTTTTAATGAAGCATTTACTCTCAAACACATTGAAATTCTTGATTGATGGTTTCCGGTCATGCCACAACTCATAAGGTTCCATCTCGTTGTTTGTTTTCAGTTGAACCTGGTTCAAAGTATATGCTGTAGTGTGAACTACTTCCTTCCAATATATATTTGGTAGGTTTTCCTCATTCAACATAGTTCTAGCCATCTCCTTGATTGTCATGTTCTTCCTCTCTACAACAACATTTTGTTGTGGTGTCTTGGGGGTTGAGTATTATCTTCTAATTCCATGTCTTTCATAGTAGTCCTCAAACTCATTTGATGTGAACTCTCCACCCTAGTTGTATCTTAGGCATTTTAGCTTGCATCCACTTTCCTTTTCTACCATCTTCTGGAAGATCTTGAATCTATCAAAAGCTTGTGATTTATCATGAAGGAAAGTGACCCATTTCATTCTTGAGTAGTCATCAATGAAGAGCATAGAGTATCTCTCACCAGCAAGAGCTCTTGTCCTAGTCGGACCAAATAGATCTATATGTACAAGTTCAAGTGGTCTTGAGGTGTTATGTTCTCTTGTCTTGAAGCTCACCATAGTTTTCTTTCCTATCACACACTCATCACAAAATGTGCTTACCGGTTTGATGATGGGTGCCATATTTCTCATAGAGCCCTTTTTCCTTACTGCAACTAGATTATCAAAATTTACGTGGCCTAATATTTTGTGCCACATCCATCTCTCATCCACTTGTCCCATCATGCATTGGGACTCAAAACATTCCTTTAAATTGTACACATTTCCATCAGTTCTTTTACCTTCTGCTACAATCTGATTGGTACTCTCTTTTCTTATCTAGCAATTGATAGAGTCAAAAGTGAATTTATATCATTTATCACACATCTGACTCACACTTAGCAAATTGTGTTTTAGACCTTCTACATAATACACAACATGTGCCTTCAATTTGCCATCAATATTCAGAGTACCTTTTCCTTTTATCTTGATGGAGGAGTTATCTCCAACTCTTAGTGAGCCTCCATTCCAATTTTCAACCTTGATAAATTTATTTTTATCACCAGTCATGTGGTTGGAGCAACCACAGTCAACAACCGATATATTTCTTCTTTCTACATGCATGACAGTTTGTACAATTAGACTTGATTCTTCTTTGTTCTTGTCTTTCTCAACCCAAACCGGTTTGTCTTCTTTCTTTTTGTTTGTCACAACTTCTTGTTCTGACTTGACTACTGGTTTCTAATCAGGAGCTGTCTTTTTCTTCTTGATTTTCCTATGCTTGCAATACTTTGCAACATGTCCAAACTCTTGATAGTTATAGCATTTCACATTTACATTAAAAGACGAATCTATAAAACTATTGTAGGACACGAGTTTACTTTTCCTACATTCAAAACTCCTATGACCAAATCCATTGCACTGATAACAAACAACATCCATATCTCAGAGTGCATTAAATGAAAATCTACTTGCAAAACTAATAGGGGTCTTGTTCATCAATCTACAGTCACCAATCCTATGTCCAAATTTATTACACTAGTAACAATAACCATGCAATTTGGGTACATACCAGTCTTGTTTCTTTGGGGAAGCAACCCTTTGTCTTCTCGGATGTCTTCCTCTCATGTTATTGACTTTAGTGAATCCTTCATCATCAATCTTGAACCTTCCTTTATAATTTTCATTTTTGTACATTGGGTGTGGCTTCCAGTTTTCAACATGCCGGTTTACAAGATAGTTTCTAGTAGCCTCTGCATAAGTCTTCTTACGAGTATCTTTGTTGATAGTGAAGGTTTGTTTCTCCTTATTTTCACTTGAGGAAGTGAATTGTATCTCTTTACGAGATGTGTCTTTGTTGTTGGAACTTTTTCCTTCTTCAAATCCGAAGCCACCGGTATCTTTTGAATGTTTTTTATTGTTCAGCATCTTGTCCAAAGATTTAGTGCTTCCCTCATACTTTTTCCTCATTATTAGTTCATCATTACTCTTTTCAAGCTCCTTTCTCAGCTTTACAATTTCTTCTTCTAGATCTTGATGCACCTTCTCCTTTTCTAATGCATTAGAGATTGTCACCTCACAAATCCTTTTGGCTTCTTCCAGGTGGAGTTTCAGATCAGAGATTATTTTCTTGGATTCCTCCAAATATTTCTCAAGTAGATCTTTTTGTTCTATAACAACACGCTTAACTCTTTTAAGTTCTCTTCTTGTCTTACTTAACTCCTCAAGAGAACTGATGATCTCACCTTCTAGATCCACTTAAGCTTCAATGTCTTCTTCTTTCTCATCTTCACCAACCGGTTCATCTAGTCCCATAAAAAGATTTACTTCTCTTTCATCCTCATGGAAGCCATCTTCTGATGCATTATCTTCATCTATGACATCATCCTCAATGGTATATAGGTTGTTCTGCTTCCGGTAGTTTCTTCTTCCTTACCAATAGACTTTATTATCTTTGTCTTTATCGATAGATCTGCCAAAGTTCCTTTTCTCATCTCCACTGATTTAATTATAGGGATATTTTGTAGAAAAGTGTCCAATTTTACCAGAGTTGAAGAATTTGAGTGGCAAATTTCCTTTATACTTACGGGATCCTCTCTTGAGCTTTCTAACAATGCTTTCTACCTTTGCATCTGAGTCTTCACTGGATCCTTTATGAGAAATCTCTTTCCTTCTCTTTTTGATGGAATTGAAAGCTACCTCTTTCCTTGAAAATGCCTCACTAGTTGTTCTCATTTCATAGGCAGTTAAGGAGCCAAATAACTCATCCATTGTGAAGGTTTTCAAATCCTTGGCTTCCTCTATGGTAGAAACTTTAGTATCATACTTAGATGTGAGTGATATAAGTACCTTTTTGACAATAACTTCATCAACCATTTCCTCTCCAAGTCCTCTGATGGTGTTCATAGTTTCATCTACTTTGTGAAGGTTGTCTACAATCTTTTCTTCATGTTTCATCTTCAAGCCTTCAAGCTGACCTCTTAGTGATTGCAGCTTGGCCTCTTTGACTTTGGTATCTCATTGAAATAGTCTCTACAATTTATCACAAGTCTCCTTGGTAGATGAGAAGTGTATAACCTTAACAAACTCATTATCCGATAGCTCACTTAGAATAGCATGTTTAGCCTTTGCATTGTTATCATACTCCTTCTTAGCATTCTGGTCTATGGGAGGAACACTAGGGACAATATACCCATTCTTAACAGACATCAAAACATCAAATTATAGAGAGGACATATAGGTTTCCATTCTTCTAAACCAAAAAGCATAGTTAGTTCCATCAAACATGGGGGCTTTGGAGGAGAAGGACTCATTTCTTGCCACTGTGTTCTTTGACTAGAATCTACCCAAGCTAGAGAAAGATTCAACCAACTGGGAACCTAGGCTTTGATACCAATTGTTGAACACAATGTACCACTAAGAGGAGGTGAATTAGTGGTTCCCAATATTCTAAACCTTTTAAACCAAACTCTTTGTACCAGTTAGCAAATCACACACAAAGAAGATATGCTGATGAGATAAAGAAAGTGATCAAATGTAAACACAAAAAGATACTCAACACATAACACCGGATATACAAGAAAAACTCAATGTGGGAAAAACCTCGATGAGAAATGTTGTTGGAGACAACTTCTCCAATCCAGCCTCACAGTAACACTAATTAAAAAATTTAGGGCACCAACCTAGGGAGTACCAACCCCTGATTTTAGGACACCAACCCAAGAAGCACCAACCCCTGCATCGATCTCCAACTCAGTAAGATATAGTAGACAAAATCAATATAATAATTGTAGCCTCATTAAAAATGAGTTTTATAACACTTGCAATCTAAATACTTCACCAATTTAACTCTACTCTACCGGTTCTCCTATGCTTAGTTCTTTGTCGGTTCACTATCCTTTGTTTATAGCTTTTTTGCCCTGATTCCATCTTGCATACTCTTCATTGGTACACTCTCTTTTATCCATCAACTTCAACAACTTTCTTCCTGAATCTCCTCTTCTAGTTCATATAATTGTTGTTCTATTTGACAGCTTGTTGGTTGCTCTAACCTTACTGTTAAAAACCTCTGATAAACCTTCTACTAGTTCAACCTTTCTATCAGTCAGTCAGCTCCAACACTTAGATGCTTTTGATATTCTCTTTGATTACTCTCTTCTCTCTCTTAGTTACTATCTTTTTCGGCATCTATCATCATCAACTTTAGTCTTTAGTCTGCATATTTATACTAGAATGTTCCTGCCAAAACCTACATTCAAACTGGGCAGGTTAGGGTTTTTCTCCAGCAAGTGAATCCGTATCAAATCTAATAGGATCTCATCTCCTCGATTGATGATCTGTAGTAGATCAAACATCACTACCACTTCAGAAGACATTTGTACATACTTTCTATGTTTAGCAACCTAAAACATGATTTTTGGCCTTTATTTTGTCAATCACCACTAATGCCTCAATTGTTTCACTCGACCAACGAGCACAAAAATTGGATTTTCCTGCTCCATCTACATCACCAAAACAATATCTACAACTTGGTTTGCCTCGAGCTGCACTTTCCTATCATCAATGTGTGATTTACGAGTTCCTCATTTAAAGTCGACCTACTCATCACCTGCCACATCGGTGGACGATTTGCATACCATTTCATGTGTGCCAAAAGGAGTCTACATTTCATCCTTAGGCACCATCCAACTCAACCTAGTTTTCTATGTCAGTTTGAGCATGTTCACCAACCAAGACACACTACTGGTGCTTACTCACCGATTGGCTAACCTTGCCTGTACATGTCACCTTACCGGTTATCCTTCATGTCTAATTTCATCTGTTATATTGGTGGGTCAAACTGACTTGTCATAAAACACACTGATTCATTCACTAATTTTATTTCCTAGTGATATTACACTTACCTTGCACCGGTGGATTGGATTCTTCTTTGTGTACCAGTGATTAGTGATCACGTTCTTCTTTATTATCTTTTGCTTTCTTGTCGGTGAACATGCATGCTGGTAACATCACCTTCTTTCATCCTAGATTTACTTTGTATACTAATGATTATCCATGCCAGTGACATGCTTTACTTACCGGTTGACATCAATGACAATACAATGCCAACAATCTTTAGGCCATGGAGAATCCTATTAAAGCTATAGAAATTACTACCTTGAAAACCAAATCAAACATTGAACTAAATTGAACCCTAATCTTAACCCTAAACCAAATTACACAAAAAAATGGGATTGAATGCTAACCTTAACACTCAATCAAATTGAACTCTAACCCTAAACCTTGAATTGATCCTTATACTAACCCTATTTTTATGATTTTTTAATTAAATAGAAACTCTAATTAGTGTCTTATCAAGTGATCTCATTTATAATTAATATGTCCCCATTGCATATCTTTAAACTAATATAATCTAATTCATCATAAATCTAAAACCAAATTAAACCTTAACCCTAATACTAGACAAAAATGAACCTTAATACTAAACCAAATTGAAGCCTAACTTTAAACCCAAACCTAAATTGCACTCTTACACTTATAAAAACCTTAACACAAATTAAAAATTAACCTTAAACCTAACTGAACATTAAATTTAACTATAACACTAAATCTTATAGCCATCATCATCAAGTGTTGGATAAATAACTTTTAGAATCATTGTTAGATTCAATCAAGTAATATTAAATAAAAAGTACAACCATGTTATAAATGAAATGATAGAATATTTAGTTTTGCATTTGATATGATTGAATAATGAATTAAGATTGATTAATTATCATTATCAAATATATAATACAATTATAATAGTGATAAGGAAAGAGCATAAAGCATAGTCATTAATGGATTAAGATTGCTTAATTATTCATTTGAAAAAAATATTTAATTAGATTGTATTGAGCTCAATAGTAGTGTAGCATCGTAAATTGTACGCACTTGCTAGGGTGGTACAATTTCACACCTAGTTTAGCACCCGCCTTGGCACATTTTGCATTTTGCATTGCATTTCCCCTTTAGCACTTAATTAATTAAATTAATTAGGTCTAAGGTTCTATTTTATCATCTCCCATATCATAAAGTTGGGACCTTTTCATTAAAGTGTGCCCCTTTCATTTTATTCTTCCAATACATCATTTAATTAAAAACCCTAATTAGGTCCTATTTTGAACTTGGGGGCTTGATTTCGAGGGTCAAAACATCTTGAAATCAGCTGTAACTTCGGGATTCTCTCTAAAATCATCATATCCGATGGCCCTGAAAATTTGGTGAAAAGTTGTCGGGACCATGGCGCCCAGAGTGCACACGGTCCTGGACATTTTTCCCAAAATTTTAGGAGCACGATCCAATCATAAAATAAAGCTTAACCCCAAGAAATTGGTGGGAGATTCGATCTCTAGGTCAGCCAAAAGTTGAAATTAAGACCTAGGGTTTCATATATAAGAGCTCTCTTTCTTCATTTGAAAGGATCAGAATTTTTGGTTTTCAAGGACCTTCTATGTAGTGAAAGAGAAGATCTTTGAAGAATTCAACAACATTCAACATCCATCCATCAAGCATTCATCAATTTCATTCATCCATTTAGGGCTTTGAAGACATTGAAGAGCAATAGGGGATTACCAACTGAAGATTGGCTTGTACCCCTCCCTTAGGGTTGGGTATGATTTCGTGTTGTTTTCATGTCTTTGCATAAGCCTCACTATATCACTTGTATTCATGCTTTAGATCTCTTTGCATCTTGATTTGGAGCATTTACATTATCATTTACAAGCAATTAGGGTTTACTTTCTAGGTTGCTCTAGTTTGCTTACTTGCATTTTAGGATCTTGCACACACACAAGGTCTGCACACACACTACTTTTACAATACAACTTGGCTATTTGTGGAGGTGGAAATCACCAAAGTGGGGGTTTGACTACAGCAAAACACTATATAGCCACCCACCATACCCTTTCAGATATAAGTACAGATTTTCGAATTTGAAGGACGCCGCAAGTTGCAGATCCATCGGGAACAGACTGAGACGGGACAACACACCAAATTGCAGAGCAGAAACCTAGGACAGGGGCATGGGGCACCCTGGTCCCTGGGACAGTGGCGCTGGGAACCCTGGTCCCTCTATCAGACAGCAAGTTTCAGCATTTTCCAACAGCTTTTCAGGTTGTAAAATAGCAGTTTCAGGAGCAGAATCAGGATAGTGGCGCCTGCACCCCCGTCCTGAACATTTTCACTCAAATTTTAACTCCAGGTATGCATCTGCATTCTTGTCTTGTCCTTGTGCTTACAGCTTTCCATTGTTTAATCTCAATTCTGCAATCTTGTTATTAGTTCATACTTGCACTTTGGGTTAGGAATTGAACTTGCATCATTTTATCTTTCAATCACAACAAAGGAATAGAAACCCTAATAGGTAGCCCGTGGCTCTCTCTTCCACAAAAAGAAGTAGCCAATTGTGTGATACCTCTAGGCTCTTTCGTATTCCACAATGTGTGTCAAAAGGTAGGATTAGGGCATGTTAGCCTAGTCTTGCTTTTTCCCCTACACAAGTAGTTTTTATTACATTCAATTTATTACATGTATTGTTGCACAAATACGAGTTTTTGTTGTTATTGATGTTAAACTTGTTAATCCAGACATGTAACTTGTTGATATCTGTAGTACCCTTACTCATTTGAACTGATATTTTGTTCTTGTTATTCTCAGTGGATACATTATTATTTGTTATTTAGAATTATATAACATTGTTCCATGTTTTATCTAATTATGAGACATATGATTTATTTGCAGTATTTATGTACTTACGTTTTATGGAATTATATGGTTCATTGCTATGTACTGACGCTTTACTTCATCTATGCACTGTGTGTTGTGTATCTACGAGTGTATGGGATGCATGGGGACGATTTTCCTTCACTCATCTCGGTGAGACAGGGAACGTTGCGAATCTCCTTCATCGATGTGTATGTTGAAATTTCTATATATGTATATATGCATGTGTGGTCGGTGATGCAGGATGTTGTAGGTACAAGTACCGGGTAGGTACGAGGTATCGTCTCCACCTGGCTACACAGGTCTAAGCGTGCCTTATATTTTTCGATTGAAGTGAAGGAGATAGTAGTTGACCCTATTTTGTTCAGTTACACTCGGGTGAGTGTCGTCAGTTAGTCATCCTGTCAGTCATTATACACATCTCCTCCCATTTTAAATAAAGGCTTCTCCATGTGCAGCGGACAATGACACCCCTCCTCCCTTTTTATGAAACATACTCGACGTTGCAAGCTGAAACTTTCATGGTTAATGTTGTCCCAATCACCACGTAGTAGATCCGATACAGTAGTGGGCAAGTTTAAAGGTAAGTTGTTTAAATTAAGGTAGGCGTAGTTTAGGAGAAGTAGACTCCACCGACTACCCTCCTCCTTCTTATACCACGTACTCCCTCTTCCCATTATCACTACAGCAGCAGGTAATGACACCTCTCGCTGTTCAGAGCGATAATCTACCACTTCTCCACGTCCAAACTCTTCCACGAGCTGCAATCCATTTCCTTCAACTGCAGATTGGCCGGTTTAGGAGGAGAATAGACTGGCACGTAAGGTGAAGACTGGAACATAAACCTTAGTTAACTCAAGACCTGGCAGATTAAATGCACAAGTCACTGTTTGCAAACACATAAGTGTTTGAAGTAATGAACTGATCTCTCCACCCAGCCGATAATTGTTATAACCACAATTAAGGAGCGCAAAAGACTATAGTTAACTAGAGATGGACTCCTCATGTGGAGGAACAAGAAGAGTTAGAGGTAAAAGAGTTTTAGTCAATAACTATTACTAAGCCCCAGATTTAGGAGAAGCAATGGATGATTTTTAGTATAAATAGGGGTGGGAGTAGAGAGGAAAGGGAGAGAAGTCTTTTTGTGGCATCCAAGGAAGGACGGCAAATTGTAGAAAGAAGAATAGAGTTAGAGAGGATAGTGTTTTTATAGTATCAAGAGAGTTGTTTAGAGAGGATAGTGTTTTGATAGTATCAAGAGAGTTGCTTGTTTTTTTTTTTTTGATAGAGTTGGAAAGTATTGGTGAAAAGGATCACAAGCAAGGCGCATTTATCAGCAAGAGGGCGTTAAGGTCTTGCATATTGATCAACACTTCAAATAGGTCAAGAATTTCTTAGTTTACGTTCATTAATATTTACAATCTCTGTTATATGTCATGTTATTGTCTTGCTTATGAAATAGTTATGGTTATGTTTTATTTATCATTAGGTATTGTTAAATAAAATCATATAATAGAAGTTGTGAATACGCTATGACTATAGAAGTGGAATAGTGTTTAAGTTCAAATTGCACACATGTTATTATATGGAAGAAATGTATGGTTGCGTTCAAAACCTAGTTATTAAGATTTATTAGACATAGCTCTAGGAGAGCCTGGGAAGTAATAGTTTACTATTGATACGTTACAGAGATGGTGCGAGTCAAACAGATAGCTCGCAAATCCGTAGCAGGTTATGCTCACTACTTGAAAGTCAAGAAAGATTCTTTGACACTTGTCAAGCCTGTTGTGGAGGACAACCCAGCTCTTGAAGAGAACCCAGCTCCTAAAGAGAGCAAAGAGATAGATAAAGGTCCTACTCAGAGTCCAACTAAAGAAGTTACTATTGGAAAAGGGAAAGAACCTAAGCTAGAGTGCTCGCCAGAAAAGCCGATAGTTATAAGTTCTGACTCGTTGGAGGGGTATACCCCCTTAAGTGATAATGAGTCTGTGGGGTACTTTCCTTAGAGTGAAAGCAATTCTAAAGGATATACTCCTTTAGATAATGTAGAGTCTGACGAGTGCACTTCTCCATATTTTCCGGAAGAATGATGTAACACTCTAGTGTAAAAAAATAAATAAATAAATAAAAATAAAGACATTATTCTATGAAGAAATGTATTATGTCTTATTGTAAGACTTCCTTGATGAAATAAATATATCTATTTTAATCTTCATCTATTGTATAAATGGAAATTATTAAGGTGGCATACCTATAGTAGTTAACAAGAGTGATTGAACTCTTAAACTTGTCAATAAGTGTAAAATTATGTGTTATACCGACCATATTGTTCGTCGTGTCTTGACAATGTATATTCGTATTGCAAGTTAATTTTGTGGTAGGTGTCGGTACGTAAGATTACCTTGTTTTATATGGTGGTCGCAAATAAGTACATTAAGTCATGTTGTCAGTATGTCTTGTGTGCTGTGTCTTGGCCAGTTATTTAGATGTATAACCTTAAGGAAATGAGCCACTGTGAGTTGTTCATAATGGTCAACCTTAGGTTAGTAATTATGTATCTTTCATTCGAGGTAGGTCAAGATTGGGAATGGCTGTCTATGTTGCCATAGAGTTCTGTAGATAGAACTAACCCGTAGTGTCCTAAGAGAGAGAGTGGCTTTCGAGCGGGGGCCGTGCCCAAAGTTGTGACAGGATAACCCGTTGGAAGTTGGTTAAGAAAGTGAAAATCTAATAAATGACTAGGGAAGGGTAGAATAAAAGTTAAATAAAACAATGTGCCTCGCACATAGGTGAGTGCTAGTAAAGGACTCATAATGTAGCGAGAAGGCCTGGAATGGAAAACTTACCACCTTGTCTTCGTGAGAGGATTGGTAAGGTCCGCATGAGTCTTAGTTGGAATCGGAGGTTCAGGAGAAGTTACCAGGATAACCCAGGATGGGGGCCGGGACCTATGGAGGCTATACCATGGTATCCACCGTAAGACATGCGATGACACTTTCTCCTTAGAGTCACTAGTGTTTTGTGAGTTGGGTCACATGATTGTAAGTGGAGTCTTGTAGTCCTTTCGTTCTTGTTTCATTTTGCTTGCTTGAGGGTTATCTACTATCTCCAGCATGGTGGGGTGGTAGTGTCACTCCCCATCGGATGTTCTGGTATGTATCTTCAGGCGAGGAAGGACTTCGTTGATGTTCTTGGATCGTGATTCATGTACCGACTCTTGTTCCTAACCATTGTTCAGTTGAAAACTAGAGGTTTTGAAAAGAAACTTTATGTAACTTTCATTTTGTAACATTTTAGCTCATGATGTAATTTTCTTTTTTGAAAACATGTATTTTCGAATATTGTAAGCAAAGAAACATTGTAATGTATGCTATTTCAATTACTTAATTCTTTTGTATATAATATATGATTGCTTAAAGTATTTTAGATTCTTTCATTGTGGAAATTTTATCTTAAATATTTAATTTACGAAGTAATATTCGTTGGTAACCCTTAGGAGATCCAGGTGTTAGACTTCCGCTATGTTATTAGGTGTGCTAAGGTTTAAATTCATGCACTTAATTTTTTTAAAAAAAGAAAAAATTATTTCACCCTTAGTTGCATAGATTATGATGTTTTTCCTTTAGGGTTCCTGACGGGGCATTACAATATCTTTGGTCCATATGTGATCGAGAGTAGACAAATAATAGTGGGTTAGTTCCATGGTCATGTAGATGGTTGGAGATTGATGGCAATAACTTGAGATGGTATATCAGCTTATTATATAGCTTTTTTAAGCTTTGGAGATTATCTTAGTGGTCTGTATTTGGAGTTGGTTAAGTGTGACTGTTATGGTGAACAATCTGTCAAAATTTGTTCATAGTTTGGTTTTCATTATGGCACATATGTTTCACTAGTTCTTTCAATTGGAGTACAATGTTGGTGGATGCAAATGCACAATGTAGATTTTAGATTCTCATTTGGTCTATGGTTGGAGTTATGTCGATACGAGTCAAAGTTTGTACAGTGATAGGGTGAAAATGTACATGAATGCATTGCATTCCTTTGCCTTCAAGTTTTTTGGTGGTGTGGTTTGATAATTTGGATTTGTTTCAATATTAGGTGATTCTATGTTGAGCATCTACACGTTTTTTTTGTGGTCTACATTATAATTTAAATAAGTTGAGTTGGCTTTCCTTTATTGTTTTATCATTTAGAGTCAAACTATGATGTCTTGGTCCATCCAGTAGAGTACAAAATTATTCAAGTTTTTTTTGAATAATTTTGAAGGTGTGTTGACATCGTGTAATGCCTCACATGTTTTATTTTGCCTTCCACATTTTCATGAAGATTATTTTTTAGCCAATTATTTTGATCGTACATGTTACATTTGATTAGGGTGACCTAATTAATGATTATTTTGGTTGTGAATGGTATAAAAGAGATGAAATAATTTTAGAGACGAATATGAGTAGTCTGTGTTGTGTGAAGTATATGTAAATTTGTGCAAAGGTTCACAAGTACAATAGATTAGTAATGAAGGAAGTTTCAAATGTGTTTTAAGTGGTAACTATAATCATCATATTAGTGGATGTGGTTGCCTATAGTTCAATATATTAATGTTTCTATTTCAATTATAATGTATTTGCGGAAGAAGTGATCTACGGAGTTCACAAGTCTTTTTTGTATCTCATGCAAAGGTTGTGTGCCTCAGTATTGCAAGTCCACTTTAGGGGTAGTGAGCTCCTTCGGCTTGAGCCTAAAATATTATAACCTATTTTTCATATTGTGGGATAGTTCTCACTATTTTTTTTCCCTCATTAGGGTTTCCATGTAAAATCTTGGTGTTCACTTATAATTTTGATTGTGTTTTTAAGTTCTTTACTTTTGCACATGTGGTAAATAGAATGAATAATAATTGATTTGGTTAAATTGATTAAGTTTTTAACATATGCAGATTCATCCCCCCTCTTAACATCCAAAAGTGTTCAATATGTATATCTATGTTTTAAATAAGGCTTCAATGTCTGATCAATTGATCAACACAATATGATCCTTATATCTATTTTATTTATTTTAAATAGAAAATCTTGTCATTTGTTTATATTTATGAATAATATTTATTTTTTAAAATTTGAGATCTCTCTGCATCCTCTACATGAATTTAATTTATAAAATATCTTTAAAAATTTATTTTCTAATTTATTCTAATATTAAAATTGAACATCATTATCCTACAATAAACCCCTTTCTTAGAAAAACTGTTCAGTAAAACCAACAATACTAATATAATTTTTTTAATAACCAGGCACCTTCATGTGACAATAAAACCTCCCTTAATAAAATTGTTATTGGCTTAGAAGACAGCCTCCATGACTGAGAAAGCAAATCAGTCAAAGGCGTAAGAGATGACAAGCCTGTCACGAGTAGAGGATCTCACAATGGAGCATATTTCTTCATAACACATCTTTAGACCTTCAGGACAATCGTCAATATGAGAAAAACAAAGAGCATTTACCAGTCATATACATCATAATGGCAAATCTGAGGTATTAGGAAGCATACAAAGACAAGTTTTCAGAGTTTAAAGAGAAGTAATATCAACTACAACCATAATCGATGGTAAAAAACCCCGAGGGCAGATTCACAACCCAATTAATAGTAATTAATGGTCGCCAAAAAGCACAAGTTCAACACACAGAAATAAAATAAAATTTCTTCAGCAATTACCAACGTTTTTTGTTTATCAAGAAATGTTTGAAGCTGATAACACAAATGCAGGGTTTGATAAACGAAATTATGACCATAAAGAAAAGATGAAACCCTAAAAAATATTAGTCCTACTTCATTCCATCAAAATGGAATTCAAGTTGAACACAGAGAAACAAAAGCAGGAGCAATGAATTTTAACTTTTTTCTAGTCATTGTAAATGCTCAAAACCGAGTTGTTTCGTATGGAGGAAATGCACACTTGGAAATCTGCAGATCGTTTCTACAAAAGCCCATTCCAACTCTCATAAAATCCTCATGGCGCCAAAGCTCTAGGTTGAAGCCAAAGAGAGCGGATTTTCACCGAGAACAAAATTGAGGAAAAGATGCATCAAAACCAGTCAAAGCCATGGCCTTGGAGGCCCAAAACATCCTTCAAATAAAAAAAATGGAGGTGGAAGCCTCAGTTTTGAGAGTAAAAGCAGCTTACCACACATTATACAGAGAGAATCTATATGGCAAACGCTGAGAGTTGACAAAAAATCTGCAGATCGAATCATCTCCAAACTCTCATGGCACCTCTCAGTAGCGAAGTTTCCAGAAGGAAAGGCTTTGAATGCCAAATGCAAGGAGTGAAATGAAATATTTTTGGGTTTCTTACCGTATATGCATCAAATTGCCTATAGGCAATTTTTTGCCTTTATTTTTATTTTTCTCTCTCCTCGCTAATATGCCCGGCATAGTGAAGGGAAATCAAACTTTTACTTTTGCATCTCCTAGTCTATAAATAATAAATATTTATTAAGTGATTTATGGATTATCACTTAATAATTGATGTTTTTGTAAAAGAAAATATTTATTAAGTGATAATTTATAAATCACTTGATAAACATTATCTTATGAAAATTAAAATAATGGTTTGATAAATAAAATAAGAATTTTTTTTAATTAAAGTGTTTGATTAAATTATGATTATATTAAACTAGCATATTTATATTTTATAAATAAAATTCATGTAGAAAATGTGGAGAGATAAGAATTTTTTTTTTAAATAACATTCATAAATATAAACAAATGACAAGATTTACTATTTCAAACAATTAATAAAAGTATAAAACCCATATTACATTGACATTGCAACCTTATTTACAAGATAGATTAAAATAAACTTTAATTAATAATTGTTGATTTATTTTTAATAAAAAAATTAATTTAATTTAATTTTTTTGTGTTATATTATTTTTATAATTTAATTATTTAAAAGTAGCTAATAAATATTTTATGAATTTTAGAAATAAGATTTTAGTTTAATTACTAGGAAAAGTTATCTAATTAATGTTTCTAAATTAAATAGAATTAACTTAATTTTTTTAATTCTTAATGCTTAGAGTAAACTTATCTCATTGATAAACTTTAATGAAATTTAAGTTTTTTATTTGATGACATAAGTTTATTATCCTATGAACTTTTTTAATTTGTAAGTTTTTTATATTAATTTTTAACATTAATGGAATAAGTTTATTTTATATAGTAGATATCATAATAATATTAAATTTGATATCTCTACACGTATATTCCATAATTTAAAAAAAAATATAGGTATGCTACTATTTAGTTATCTCTAATTATCGTTGAGTATTGAAATACCATTTAATTTTAATTTTATATAATTATATAATTAATAACAAATTCTAGAGTCTTGAGTAAAATGTGGTCTATCCATAGTAATTAATTTGAAATGTGAAAATTTTTAAAGTGACATAATTAATGAAAACTTTCTAAACATGTTAAGTTTCAAAAATACAAAATCTCTATCAACTTCTAAAATCAAGATTGGAAACTAGTTTGACAATGACAACTTTTTCATATGTTGAGGAAAGAGAAATGATTTTCTAAATTAAATGTTAAGTGTTTGACAATAGCAACTTTCTCAAATGTTGAAGAAAAAAAAATTACTTTCTAAATTAGATCACATCCTTATTATAAATTCTTGACTACCACTTTTTTGACATGGAATTTGTATTTTCAAAAGAGATGGGCATTAAGAGGAACGCCATGAGTTCTAGAGTTTTTGTTTGCATTCTTGTTGTCATGGTTTTCCTTCAAACAACTACAACAATGTCTTTTGCTACAGTACTAGGTAAGATATATTTAAAACTCTTGTACTAAGGATGAGAGCTAATTTTTAAAAAATTCATTTATCTTTATTAGTTTTGGACATTGTTTTGAATATTTAATGAGAATCTTAAATTTAATTGAAGGCTCTGTTGAACCTCTATCAATTCCATGTGGAGTTATTCTGAAAAATCAATCACGATGTGAAGATGTGTGTCTTCCTCCTGAAGGAAAATGTGCACCAACAAATAATGATCATTATGTGTGCTGTTGCAAAAGAAGGAAAGCACGACATTGTAATCAATATAATTCTTCTTATATGAATTAATGTGACATTTTAGTTAAGTTTACATAATAAAGGATGAGAAGAATGTCATATATGAGTTTTCTAAATAAATGATTAGAAATGATGTTCATAACTAAATAAATATTTTTAATAAATTTGAATTAGGAATTGAATAGTTTTTCTATTGAATTGCAATCATGAGCATAATATAATAGATAAAATTTTCTCAATAAATAATTAGTGCAAACAATATTTTCTGTTAAATATAAACATTTCTAATAAATTTCAATTAGAAAGAAAATATATTCTATTGATTTTCATACAAGATGAACTATAACTTCTTTTAAAATAAATAATTTGAAATTATGTTTACAATTAAAAAAATATTTTTAATAAATTTGAATTAATAACTCAATAGTTTTTCTATAGAATTGTCATCATGATAAGAATTTAATAGTTATAGCTGGGTTTTTTTAATTGTTATATTAAGACAAGGTTGTAGTTTTCAATGACTTTTTTATATCTGTCTAATAGTTATAGCTGGGTTTTTGTTAATTAACACATTTCAAACATAAATTATTAATATTGGTAAAATATATATTTTGTTAATACTATTCTCATTAGACATGACTAACATTATTTTAACATTAACAACGTTATTAAAATGACCTACTTCTTTTTTTATTAAATTTTAATATCTTATATTAATACTATTATTCGCATTTCCACTACCAAAATTAGTCTCTGCTATATTCTGATCAGTCAATGTATGAGGATAATGTTAATCAGACTGCTACCTTTAAAAGGAACTGCTAACCTATCCTATCTCCTTTCAATATTTCAAGTACTTTAATTTATTATGTCAGCTAAATAAAAACCTACACATTTGGTTTCTCAATAAAAATAATTTGAAAAATAGTTGGTCGAAGTTATTCCTCTACAACAAATGGAAGGTGAAAAGTGACGTTGAAGTGAGAATAATGGAACCAATCCTTCCCATTTTTATTTTGGGTAGGGGAAGAACACGCGTTAATTGTGTATTCTTTGTACATTCAATTTATCAGTTATTAATTTAGAAGAAATTAGAAAAATGAATTAAAATTTTATTAAGTTGAAGGTATTCTTTATGTGAGCTCTACCAAGTTTAATTGGAAGTTCATGGTAACACTAGGTAATTGTGTATTCTTTGTGCATTCAATTTATTAACTTTAGAAGAAATCAAAACAATGACTTCAAATTTTATTATGTCCAAGGCATTCCTTATGTGAGCTTTACCAAGTTCATGAGATCCATTGTTGTTGATATCATCTTAGAGATGTGGAAGACATTTGAAACAATTACATCCATTGAATAAAAAAGCGATTAAACTACCATCACCTACAAGAAACTTTTTATATGCATCTTTAATTGTCAAGCTCAACTAAATTGTTTTTTATTTTAAGTTGTTTTTCTTCTTAAAAGTGATTTTTTAAATAAAGTAAAATATTTTTTAATTAATATATGCTTATTTGCTATTTGATATATTTTATTTTATTTTATTTACTAATCATTTAAAAATCATAATATAAAATGATTTGCATGAAAAAAAGAAAAAATAGAACCAAAAGTTGCTTTTAAATCTATTCTTTAGTTTTAACTTACTCTAAAATTATAATTAGCCATTGTCTAATTATAAATATATTTAATTTTATTTTATTGTATTAGGTAATATATATTTATGAATTTTAATAAATTATTATAATTTTAGAATTAAATGTAAGCTTTCAAATTTTTTTGTGATTTAATTAATAATTTTAAATCCAATAATACTTAGTCCCTCATAGAAATATAATTGTAGTTAGAAATATTTCTCTTTTTAAAAAATATGTATTGTTAATGTCAGATTTATAGTTAAGTTATTTTTTATTTTTTTGATAAAAGTGGATACCACTAAATTATATTAATATTTTCTTTTTTTTTACAAGATGTCCAGTTCAATGAGCACTGAAGGGAAAGAACCAGTAAGAAAACCCTTCAATATTTCTCAAAATACACAAGCTTACCTACCCATTAGAAAGACCCCCTCGGCACATTCCACCAAAACCCTCCCAAATTACATAATATTTTTATTAGATATAAAGGAAGCTGCCATAAGAGGCATACAAGCATAAACAATCATTTGAATCATCAGGAAGAACAACATCCACCAGAAAACTAAAAGATCAGCCAAAAATTCGACCATGAACTATCCCTACCTGTAAAACACAATTCTCCAACCCATTGATTAATATGAGACCAAGAACAAGAAGAGAAATCACTACAAGAGAACCTACGAAGACAAACATCGTAAGAAAACATAGAATAATTCAAATAAGAATAAGGAGGGGATTTTGTAGACCCAAAGGAACCAAAATGATGCCAAGCCAAAGAATAACCCATGGAAGAATTCAAGATAGTAGCAGAAAGATGAGAAACCATCGCATATACCAGACCATCTACAAATTCCAAGGCCTCGAAGATAGCCACCATCTTCCGAGCCTTAAAAATAACTTTCAAATGAAATGGATCATCTTATCTTATGAGAAAAAATGCCAAAATAAAGAGAGAAAAACATAGAAAGAGAAATACTAGAGCCCGCATATAAGCCAAACTAAGTGAGAGATCATAATGAATGCAACCAGAGCACAACACGATATCACACAGAATGTGCAAGAATCAACATACCAAAACATGATAACCAAACCCACTTGCCAAAGGAGTGAACGAAGCACAACCAAACATCATTACTCAATCCAGCAAGCAGACAGCTAACTGCAATAAAGATAGCTACCAAAAAATGATTAACCAAAACCACCTTACTTAAGCTCAACACAACATGATTACCAAATTGAAATAGCCAATCTGAAAATCAAGTTAAAGAAATGCTAGCTCATAACAGTGAATGAGCAAGGAAACAATGATTGACCAGATAGATTCGAGCATCAAATCTATGATTAGCCAAATAATTTCAATCTGCCAGATAGATATCATCATATGGATGGAGCTCATGCACCTAGCACATTCAAAAAAGAAGACCAAACCAAGAATGTGAAAACATAATTTACAATATTCTAAATAATGTGAAAAAATTCACTAATTAACATAATACATCGTTCTAGATATGATAAATCTTAGGATAAGAATTTGGATTATGATTCAATTAATGTTAATATTATTTGTAATCTATTTAATTTTTTTAGATACATATTTTATTCATATTTCAAATCTACCAAATTAAAAAGATAGCTTTGTTTTTTATTGAATTATTTTTCAATTCAAAATATTTATTATTATTATATGTAAAAATATTATTTATATTAATATTTGGATTTTCATATATTTTGACTTTTCTTTTAGTTTGTTCTATTTAAATTTTTAATTAATATATAAGTTTGAAATTTGTTTTAAATTATTTGTCTTTTGATGAAATTAAAAATAATAATTAAAAGTTATTAGATTAATTTAATTTATAATTATTTATCTTTTTAAAATGTTAATTTATTGTATAATATTTATATTTTGAATTTGTATTCTAATTTATATAAATAATTAATGTATCTTGTCATCTCTCTCTATTGCCCCCCTCCTCTCTCTCTCTCCTTATCTCTCCCTCTTCTTATCTCTCCCTCTCTATGTGTGTCACTCCCTCTTTCCATATCTCTTTATTTCTCTATCCTCTGTTTATCTATCTCCCTTTCCCACTCACACACTCCTTGTTACTCGTATGCATATCTATCTCAATATGTCTCACATTTTCACACATGCTTCTTGTTTCTCCCTCCTTATCTCTATCTCTATCTCTCCCCCCCCCCCACCTCTCTCTCTCTCTCACTCTCTCTCTCTCTTTGTTATATACTTCTCTCTCTCTCCTTATCCCTATTTCTATTTTTTTTTCACTATCACTCCCTTCTTTCATATCTATCTACTCACTACTCTATCATTTCCTCTATTTTCCACGATCTTCTCTATAATAGAACCTAGTTATCTTCCAAATTATTTTTTGTTTTAGTCATCTTTAGAACCGT
Organism: Cryptomeria japonica; assembly: GCF_030272615.1. Taxonomy (NCBI): domain Eukaryota; kingdom Viridiplantae; phylum Streptophyta; class Pinopsida; order Cupressales; family Cupressaceae; genus Cryptomeria; species Cryptomeria japonica. Next base: position 810,975,713 of record NC_081409.1, on the reverse strand, counting down.
ATAACTAGATGCATAACTTATTTTAAGCAATTACTTATCCATTAAGACATTAGTTACACAAGCATCATCATTTTTTAAAAGTCCCACCAATTGAACTTACACATTGAACAATTGTATGCAAAATACATCAATTTATTTTCCTATTTGACCTTCCATGCCTATTTGGCATACCCATTGCACACCAAAGTGTGGGTTAATAAAATTCACATGTATTAATAGTCACTCACTTTGTAACTTTTTTGTTTCATAATTGGTCTATTTATGTACACTACTAGGGTATTTGTGCACAAGTAGTATTAGCAATTTTAAGTGCACTATTATTGGGGTATCTTTAAGTAGGTATCCTACAACAATTTAAAATATGGACCTGTGTGTGTATGGTGGATTCCATAGCGTAACATACAAAGATAACCAGAAAAAATCATGGAAATCAGATGTACCGTTTATAGTCTATGAGTGCATGAAGCTAGATGTTGTGATGAATAATTGGGATGAGTATTATGGACAATCATTTTTTTCATTTATAGATGCATTATTTTAATTTTATTTGATTGCAATGAGTACTACTTGTTTTTAATAGTTAATTAGGAAAGTGTTAGTAAAATGGTTACTTTTGTTTCTTGTTTGAAGGGAATTTGGAATTTTGGTGTAATATGTTGCTACGAAGTTGTTCTTTTATGTATTATCATTTTCATTTAAATATTTATGTCAAGAGGTATGAAGTAATAATAAATAAATTTACAAAAATATTAAAATTGTAAATAAATAAACATAAGATATGATATTTTATGCTTATATTAGTTGACACAATTTTGAGAAATAATAAAAAATAAAAAAATAAAGAAAGATTTCATATAACAAGGAAGGAAAGAATATTAATTTTCAATTTACAAAATTCAAAAAGAAATTCAATGTTTCTAAATTTTAAACATAAAAATATAAGTTTTCAAATTAAAAAAATCAAAGTTACATCCATACACAAATATATAATATTTCTAAATTCAAAAATTGAAAGTTACATGCATACCCAAATATTTAAAAAATAATATGTAATTTTTAATTTTTAATTTTCAATTTAAAAGAAAGACTAAAAATATTTTCTATGTTCAAATGGGCAAGATTACTTAACCTCAAGTACCTTAATGGAGATGATCCATCCCAAATCTTCAGGGAGCCCAACCCTCCCAGAGGTTCTTGCCTTTGGAATTTTATGCTTGATTGTAGGAAGATCATCTCAGATAGGTTAACTTGGAACCTGGGGTCTGGGGACAAAGCTGGTCAGATTCTTGGGGAGGATATAAAGCCATTGAAAAAATCCATGACTTTGGGATTACCCAGGCCCTTCTTGAATTAAAAAGAGGTCCCCTGTTAAATAGTTATCTCTCCCCTTCAAAGGAAGGGGTTGGGTGGTAGTGGATTGAAAGGGGCGATGAAGCCATCTCGGAGGAAGACAAGCATAAACTCTTGTCAATTCTCAATTCTAGGAACTTTGTCCTAAGTTATGCTTAGGACAAGCTTGTTTGGGAAGGATTCTTAAAGGAGAATACAATTCCAAGGATGGGTATTCTCCCATATCCAAAGCAGTTTTAAGACCTAAGGTAGAACTTCCATTGAATCTTTGTTAGGATAGAAATTGTCTGCCCAAGGCAGGCATTTTTTCTTGGCTTGCAATCCAAAGCAAACTCCTCACTGTAGATAAATTTAAGCATATGGGCTATGAGGGTCCTAGTAGATGTCCCCTATGCGAAACAAAGGAGGAGGACACCAATCATATACTCCTTAACTGTCCCTTTTCTTATCAATGTTGGATCTAGTTCACCAATAAACTTGAATGGTCTGCAGCCTTCCCCAACACCATCTTAGGGATGCTCATGGCTTGGCCTCTCCTTAGGCGTGGGTGTCTCTTTGAAGGTTTATGGAGAGCTCTCCCATCATCCATAATGTGGGAACTATGGAAAGAAAGAAATAGGCGCATCTTTAAGAATGAAAAACTAGATATCCTAAGAATCATCAATAAGATAGAGTCAGTTGTCACTGAGCTTGTGAATAATAGACTCACCTCAGGTTCACTTAAAAATGCTTCTATATCTTATTGGGATGAAAGGATTAAAAAATGATGGAAGAGCTTGTCATTTCCCCCCTTTGTAGGTGAAGGCCCTCCGGCCATCCTTCGTTCTAGAGCAACATGTAGATGGCAGCCCCCTGGTGAAGGGTGGCTGAAGTTAAACTTTGATGGGGCTACCCGGTGCAACCTAGGGAAAGCGGGGATAGGATGCGTTGTTCATAATTGGGAAGGAAAGGAAGTAGCATTCCTTTCCTCTCCAGCTAGCATCAATACAAATAACTGGGCAGAATTGTTGGCCCTAGTGGAAGGCTTGCTCTTATGCAGGAAACATGAAGCTAAATACTTAGATATTGAGGGAGACTCGACTATAGTTGTCAATGCTCTAAGAAAAGGTAGCATGCCCGATTGGAAACTTAATACCTTGCTATCAAAGGCTATGGACATATGCAAAGGTTTTGATAGGTTTACAGATAATCACATCTATAGGGAAGGTAATAAAAGGGCAGATGAGCTTGCCAACATGGGGTCTGATGGCATCAAGCTCTTGTCTTTGCCAACTTAAGACAAGATCTATCTTCATTCCCTCTCATCTCACGTGTTTGGACCTTAGTCACCTCGGTTTAGCCTCATACTCAAACCATCCCTTGAACCTTGCAGTTCAGAGAATCATTAATCTCACAGACATATCTAGGCAAACCTAGAGAGTTTTCATTTCCATATTCAGATCTATGAAGAGATTTTGGGCAACCTCAAAACTTTCTCTAATATATATATGTGGATGTATGAATACATATAGTATATATATACATGTTTAGATATATGTGTATGTGGGTATATATACATAGTTACAAATACATACACACACTCATACATTAATACATATAGATAGATATATATATACAATTATATGTATGTATGTATGGATGTATGCATGCACAAATGTATGTATCTACAGACATTCACACATATATTTCTTCAGATACATTCATACATACATACATACATACATAATATATATATATATATATATAGATATATCTTTCTCAAGGATATATATATATATATATATATATATATCCTTGAGAAAGATATATCTATATATATATGTATATATTTACATATATATATATTGTAGATAGGAATTCGGAAATCATCAAATCAATTAGATATTAAACTAGCTCAATCACAAAACCAGATTGCAATGATAACAAAACCTACAAACATTCAATTCAAATGCAAACCATCACCAATGCGGATGTCTCCTCCATGATTCTCCATTGTCCTTCTTTCTCCTTCAAATTTCTTTGTTTTGTGGATCTCAACTTCAAGTGCATAAGCATAACGTGAAAGAAAGATTGACAAGATGGTAGCGCAAGAATACTAGAAGTGTGATTGATTTGGGGATATGAAAATGTGATCAATTGGGGATCTTTGATTGAAGAAATTCATCCAATTTATAGACAAATTGGAGAAAAGACAAGATTAGCATGAAGAGATTTGAAAGGAAACTTCAAATCAAGAATGACAAATATGACAAATTATGACAAAATTGACACTTTCTATGCAAGATTGATTGATTGACAAATTATGACAAAATTGACAAGGTTGCTATGCAAAATTGATTGATTGACAAATTTGCTATGTCATTCCCATGAAATTAGGAGAAATATTAGAGAAAATAGAAAATTAGATGAATTAGAAATTAGGAAATTAGAAAATTGATGAAAATTAGAAAATTAGGAATTAGCAGAAATTAGTAAATTGGAAAATTAGGTAAATTAATTAATAATTTTTCATTCATTAATTAATTCACAAAAAGAGGGAGGAATTAGTTAGCCAATTAAATAAATATTTAATTGTGACAAGAAGACTTAGGATAGATAAATAAGTCATTTATCCTAGAGAGAAAATGGAGAGAAAATGACAATCAAGATTAAATGAATAAATCATAAAATCCTAGGAAATGAATTAGAAATGCAAGAACGACGATTAGGTCTTGATGTAGGATCAACTTGATCATGATTCTGACTTGATAAAAGACCAATGCTGATAAATGATTTGATTGATAAATGCACCAATTGACAAGGAACAATGACTAATTGATCCAAATTGACATGATTGAGAAGGATAATGATTGATGACAAATTGATCGCAAAATGACAAGATTGAAAATGACAACAATCGATGAAAAATCGATCACAAAATGACAAGATTGAAAATGACAATGATCGATGAGAAATCGATCACAAAATTGACAAGATTGACAAGGACAAGGATCAATGACAAATCGATCGCAAAATGATGAGATTGACAAGGACAAAGATCGACCAAAATCATGACTGAAGATTGTTATCAACAAGACCTAATTCGAAAGCAATAAAAATGAGAAATGTCGAAGAAGGACTCGATGCTTGCAAATGATAAATACCAAGTGCACAACATAGAAGAAATGCTAATCCGATGCAAGAACCCTAAAATAAGGCAATGCACAAATGTTAAAGTATGACTTCGCAAGCGTTGACCATTTTTAGACGTCTACATTTTGCCCCTCTTTGAGACAATGCGAGTTTAAGCATTGTTTCAAAAAATAATACTGAAAATGCCCGAGACAATAACAATGACATATGCATGTACCCTCGAGGAATTGGCCGGAAACATCCAAAAAAGAGGCCAATTGATCGATAAGAATGACAAAATATGATAGGTTCGAATGGATCAAATGGACTGCCAGGACTGACGGAAGAAATGTTAGTAAGAAGAAATTAGACAGAGGATAGTTAGAGATGAAGGAAAAATTTCTTTCACAAATGCATAGAAGTAGGTGAGAACCTTTATTTAATGTAGCAAAGTGGATGCAGAGCATCATGGCATTGAAGGCTAGAGCTGGAATGCAACCCCTTTTGCAAAAGACAGACACATCGCACACAAGGAATGAGTGAAGCATCCTAGGGTGCATACATCAAGGGTCGAGGTATGTGCGGCATTCACAAAGTGAACGTACTTATCACAGACACCCAATGATATAGTTGTCCCAGTTTGTGACAAACATTCCACAAATAGCAAACACAACAAAAAAGGGAAGGGACCATGAACCATCCCAGTCACTCTAAATCACTCAGTGACATCATCGAGCAACATAGGAACATGATCGAAGATAAATCAATAAATGATTAGACTCACAAATTCAAACAAGTCAAACAAACATTCTGATTGTCATTGTCAAAAGTGGCAAACAAGAATGATCATGCTGTCTAATTTCAGGGAATGTAGTACCCCATCTAAGACAGGACATAGTCTGGTTTCGAGTATACCACACCCTATATAAGGGCCATGATAATAGTGACAAGGACAAATGATATTGATGTGGATTGATTGATATGACAATTTTGATCAGTTTGAATGTCTGGTTTGATTGAAAAAGTTCATCTGTGAATGCGTGATTTCAGTAAAGCACAATGTTGTGATTGAGAGTCATTGGATGTATGCTCAGCGATCTGTCTATGCACAAAGAAGATATTTATTGCAAAATGCTTGTTTTTGGATTTTAATGTTTGGAAAAATAAAATTTGTTCATTTTTTCAAGACGTTATTTGATTTTTTTAGGGATTTATTTCAGGACATTATTTGATTTTTAGAGATTTTTCAGGACATTTTTTGATTTTTTTTTTATTATTTCAAGACATTTTTTGATTTTTATGATTTTTGTTTTTCTCAGGACATTATTTGGTTTTTTCAGGATAGTTTGCAATTTTTATGATTCAATTTTTAGGATATTTTTTTATTTTTTATGGATTATTTCAAGACATTTATATGATTTTGTCAGGACATTTTTCAATTTTTTATGATTTTTTTTAGGACATTTTTCAATTTTTATGATTTTGCCCCCAGTGTCTAGCAAGGCAAGGAATATGACATGTGAATAAATAGGCTTTCTAAAATGTTGGTGGATAGAGGGAAGACAAAGGCCTTTTATTATGGAGACAATGGGACAAGAGATTGGATATGACAATGTATAGCAGTGACATGGCATGAGGGACATGTCAAGAGGTTTTTGAAACCATGTTTAAATTTTGCGTCCTTATGTTAGATCAAGATCAAGGGATAGAAAAAGTGTATGGATAGTGATAAGATATGGATAGGATAAGCAAGATCAAAAATGGACAAAGGACATGGACTAAAGGTCGGGATTGGCTAAGGGATAGTGGCAAAAAGTTGCAATAAGCTAAGGAATATGGATGAAAGGTTATAATAAGAAAATGGATAAATGACCAAAAGCTGCAAACAAGATGCATGATTCTCATGATGATCCTCAGCCTTGTCAAGATCAAAGGTGGAAAGAGGAAATGGACATGAGGGACAATAGGATAATGAAGGGCAATAGGATATGAAGGAGAAAACCTACCCCCAAGTGTGGTGTGCAAGAAGTTCATAAATTACACATGACACCTGTTTGCCAGGTTTTCATCATGGTACTTGCCCAAGGCACCTGTTTGCTAGGTTTTCACTAGAGGACGAATTATTTTTGCTTTACTTTTTTCTTTTGTTTTTCTCTTTTTTTTTTTCACTTTTTTTTTTGTATTTTGACTTGTTCAATAGAAGATGGACACATGATAGGGGATGGAAGAAGGACTCAAGCGTCTTTTTTTTTTTTGGATAGTAGCCTTGAAAGAAAATGGACCATGACCTTTAAAAGTATGCTCAAAGACGTTGGTCGGATAAGGACATGGAAAATAAGATGAAACTAAGGCAAGGATTTATGTAAAGGATTGGATCAAAGGGATCGAAGGATGGAAAATATGCATTGGATAATGGATAGGGTTTTGGAAGAATTGGGCTTCAGTGGATGAAAATGAAGGCAAGATCAACATTGGCACACACCTTGAGGGATGATGGACTGATGGAGGAAAAATGGATCTCAGATTGTGAGATTTGGATGGAGGAAAGGATAGTGATTATGGGACATCAATACCCAAAATAGATGATGAAGGTTATGGAGGAATAGATTTGAGAGGTTTGGATGGAGGAATAGCAATTTTAGGTGCCAATTTTGATGTTTCTTTAGGCTTTTGTGCTTCAAGGAGTCGCTTACGGATCCACATGGTTTTTGATTTTTCATGCTTTTGTGGTTCCTTGGAGTGTATTGCTTGCACAAGGGATTTAGGAACCCATATATATTTTGACTTTTCTTTATTTTGCTCAGTGGGCCTTTGTGGCCTTTTAGATTTTTCCTTTTCTTTATAGATCAAATTTTTCTTTGTTTTGACATGTTGATTATATTAGACATGTTGATCCTTGAATACATGTGGATTTTTAGACTTATGACTTTTATACTTGGCATGGACAAATTGCTTGGAGGGGGAAAGGAATGCATGTATGAATATGAATGAAATGGACTTCTTTTGGATTGATGAAATTTACTCAAGGATGTGTGCCTTTGCTGACCTTGCATAGAGGATGAAGGGATATAAGGACCTAAGATGGATGGAAAGTATGATGGGGAAGGGATATGTTTGGATTTTGAAGGGATGTTGGATTTAGTAGGGGTACCCACGTCTTGAGGAATTTCACTAAGGCCATGACCCTTAATATTTTCTTTAACATGAAGTGATTCTTTCTTATGGAGATCTACTCCTTTGCCTTTATGAATATTTTGACATGTAGGATACTTTGTTCTTTGGGAAGAAGACGCGAGTCCATTATGAGGTGGATATGATATGAGAGAAATAATGAGATCTTGAAGTGGATCAGATTGCACCAAAGTGGAAGAACCCATTATGCATGTCAAGGGTTCATGAACATCTTGCACTGACATGTTAGAATCATTAGGGGGATTAGGATCATGAGGGGGACTAGGATTGTGTAGTGGACATGGATCAATGACAAGCTCTTCAAGAGATGGAATGGGAGAAATAATGGGATTATTAAAAGAAATGCAATGTTGGAGTGGATATGGAGCATTAAGACAAGGAGATGGAGGAACAAAAGAAATAATTTGATCTTGACAAGGAGGAAGATCATTGGAATCCTCTTTAAAGTTGCTTTGCTCTTGACTTTCAATGGGATCATTGGAAAGGAAGGAAGGGATATCTTGATCTTTCTTAGGAAGTGGAATGTCAATGGGATTTGAAAGGATATTGTGTTCTTGGATAGAATGGATAGGAATAATGGAATCATTGCAAGTGTCTAGGGAAATGGGATCCTGGTCAATAATTGGATGGGATGATAAGGTTTCAGGATCTTGATCTTGATCTGTTTCAAGACACGTTTCTTTGTGCTCTAAATTATCCTCTTGACATGAGGTTGGACTTTGGATATGTGTGGGGGATTTTGGCAAGGAATCAATGTTTTGGCATGAAGGAAATGCACTTTGAACATTTGTGATGGATTCTAGCAAGGAATCAATGCTTGAACATGAGGAAGAGGAACTTCAAATGGGGTCCTCTAAAATAGGTAATGGAAATAAAGTGCATGGCGACATTGGGTCTTGTATTTCTGAAACATGACAAGGATGTGCATCATGAATTGGATTATCTTGGCAATCAATTATGGATAGCTCTTGGATAATTTCATCCTTGGGTGTATTGTTTGATGAGGACCATATGGAAGGTTCTTGTGAAACTTCTAAAGGTGTAGGGATAGATGCCACTAGAGAGTCAATTTGTTTGTGGGGGGATGAGGCATTGCTAGACATAATTGTATTATCTTGATCTTCCTCAAAAAACTCACTTGGTAGGTTCCTTAAGATCCTTACAATAAAGCCACCTTTCTTTCAAGGTTTTGACATAGTTGAATCTGGAATTTGAACTTGTTTTTGGTTTGATGTCATGTTTTGATATTGGACCTAGTTCAATTGTTTCGACATGTTTGAAACTTGTCTTGGTGTGGGCTGCAACCTTTGTTTTTGAATGTTTGGTTGTGGTTGTTGACATTGATATGTTGGTTGAACATATTGTTGAAATTGGACCATTGGTTGTATATGTTGGACCATCAGTTGTGTCTATTGGAAATGTTGGACCATTGGTTGTGTCGGTTGTAAATGTTTGAACTATTAAACAATTGATTGTGATGGTTGAAAATCTAATTGATAGTAAACACCTTCTTGTTCTTGTTGTGAAGGCACATAATGTTGTTGTCTCTTTTCTTGAAATTGTTTCATCATCTCTATTTGTGAGAGGAGAGCTGGTATGTCTGATCATTCAATAAGAGATATTACATCAATTGGCTCAATCTTTGGATTTCAACCTAGAAATTTTTGAAACATTTTGGACATTTGTGATCTGTTCTTAATGTCTTTCACTCTTTGTTCCAAAATCTCATTTTCTTGAGCTAGTTTCTCCTCTAGTTTTTGTATTTGGAGACTTGTTTCATCATAAAAAGTTTGATCAATGTTTCTTTGTTGTTGGGTTGGATAGAATTGTGATTGCATTGTCGATTCACCAATTAATGTAGATAGGAATTTGGAAATCATCATAGCAATATAAACATTAGCCTAGCTCAATCCCAAAACCAGATTGCAATGATAACAAAACCTACAAACATTCAATAGAGATATGGAAATAAAACATTCAATTCAAACGCAAACCATCACAAATGCAAATGTCTCCTCCATGATTCTCCATTGTTCTTCGTCCTCCTTCAAATTGCTTTGTTTTGTGGATCTCACCTTCAAGTGCATAAGCATAATGTGAAAGCAAGATTTGACAAGATGGTTGTGCAAGAATACTAGAAGCGTGATTGATTCAGGGATTCAAAAATGTGATCAATTAGGATCTTTGATTGAAGAAATTCATCCAATTTATAGACAAATTGGAAAGAAGACAAGATTATCATGAAGATATTTGAAAGGAAATTTCAAATCAAGAATGACAAATATGACAAATTATGACAAATTGACACTTTCTATGCAAGATTGATTGATTGACAAATTATGACCAATTGACAAGGTTGCTATACAAAATTGATTGATTGACAAATTATGACAAATTTGCTATGTCATTCCCATGAAATTAGGAGAAAAATAGGAGAAAAATAGGAGAAAATAGAAAATTAGATGAATTAGGAATTAGGAAATTAGAAAATTGATGAAAATTAGAAAATTAGGAATTAGAAAATTGATGAAAATTAGAAAATTAGGAATTAGGAGAAATTAGTAAATTGGAATATTAGGTAAATTAATTAATAATTTTTCATTCATTAATTAATTCACAAAGAGAGGAGGAATTAGTTAGCCAATTAAATAAATATTTAATTGTGACAAGACAACTTAGGATAAATAAATAAATTAGTTAACCTTGAGAGAAAACGACCAACAAGGTTAAATGAACAAATCATAAAAACCCTAGAAGATGAATTAGAAATGCAAGGACAACAATTAGGTCTTGACAAAAGATAATTGATGTCGATTCGATCATGATTCTGATTAACAAAAGACCAATGCTGATAAATGATTTGATTGATAAATGTGCCAATTGATGAGGAACAATGAATAATTGATCCAAATTGACATGATTGAGAAGGATGATGATCGATGACAAATTGATTGCAAAATGACAAGATTGAAAATGACAACGATCGATGACAAATCAATCGCAAAATGACAAGATTGAAAAGGAGAACAATCGATGACAAATCAATCACAAGATGACAAGATTGAAAATGACAATGATCAATGACAAATCGATCATAAAATGACAAGATTGACAAGGATCGATAGCGAATCAATCGCAAGATGACAAGATTGACAAGAGGACAAAACCCTAATTCTATCCTCGATTAGGATTGATGATGTCCAGAATGAAATTGAATTGATGATGTCAAAATATGACAAATGAGCACGCACATTGATATGACAGGATAAGATTGAGCAAAATCATGACTGAAGATTGTTATCGACAAGACCAAATTCGAAAGCGAGCCAAATGAGGAATGTAGAAGAAGGACTTGATGCTCACAAATGATAAAGACCAAGTGTGTAACATAGGAGAAATGTTAATGCATCTCAAAAACCCTAAAATAAGGCAATGCGCCAATGTTAAAGTATGACTCCGCAAGCGTTGACCATTTTTAGACGTCTATATTTTGCCCCTCTTTGAGACAATGCGATTCTAAGCATTATTTCAAAGAGAAATAATGAAAATGCCCCAGATGCTGACAATGACATATGCATGCCCCCTCGAGGAATTGGCCGGAAACATCTAGAAAAGAGGCCAATTGATCGATAAGAATGATAGAAAATGATAGGAGCAAACAGACTGACAATCGGGGATCGGATACACAAAGGACAAGCAATTGAAGGTGCAAAAGACCATGACCATCATAAGATGGAGAGAGTGCACGTCCATCTATGCATTGACAAAGATCTATAAATGAGACAAAGAGGGTGAAAAGAGCTCATTTGTACTAGCCAAAGAGGAGGATTTGTTGCTCTGGAAAAGGACACTTGTAAAGAGATGGTGAACATTAAAATGGTAGATCACCTTGGGGAATGTGTACACACCTAAAAATGACTAGACAATGTGGGAGCAGTGATATGTATCTCAAAAACCCATATTGTCAATTTTAGGAATTTGACTTGCTTGCGGGACATTGTGGGACCCACAGGGAATGAAAGAAATGACTTCTGCGCCTGTGTGGGTGCATCTTGTGCTTGTGTAGGAAGTCCTGCACTTGTGTAGGGTACACAAGCACATGTTGATGCTACACAGGTACATGACGTAGCACACAGGTGCAGGACATAGCACACAGGCGCAGTTGTGCACTGGCAACCCTAATTTGATCAAAAATAGCATGTGAATGATCTTGAAAAGGGGGATAAGAGTAGGATAGGTAAAAATAGATAATGAACACCTTGATTTGTGGATGAAATGAGGAAATTCAACCTGTAGGAGCAAACCCTAGAACTGACAAAGTGTGCCCCAATTGTGATGCAGAGTCGTCAGTATCCATTGATTACGCGGGAGAACTGACCTGACTGCTTCATGTTATGACATAGACTCAGGAGCACGGACAGAGATACATTAGCAAGACTTGGATTATACTATATTGCATTCATGCCCGAGATTAGGGAAAACACAGGATTGCTTACCGCATTGGCAGAGCAATGGCATTCGGAGACTTCTTCTTTCCATCTGGTGACTGGAGAGGCAACGATGACACTAGAGGATGTATGGCGTATCCTCTGCATTTTGATTCATGGGGAGATGATAGAGTATGACCCAGTGATAGGGAGAGATGCTTTGTGTAGATTATTTGAGTGTGGCGTAGATGATCTAGATATTGTAGAGAGGGAGATTGGCTGGGAGACCATGGCATGAGAGTACAATCAGCAATATGTGGTGATAGCAGTGGTTATAGCATGCCTATTAGTAGGAGACATATCAGGACATGGATTCCCTATTGGATGGGGAAGAGTGCTAGAGCGGATGGTGACAGAGGGGACGGTGTATGCATGGGGACCATGTGTGCTTGCTATGCTATATTTTTAGTTGCATCAAATAGCATATCAGGGGGTGCAGACTTTGAGCTGTGGGGTCACGTTGTTACAGGTATGGGCATTTGAGCACATAGCCATATGTCGACTGATTGCAGAGAGATAGGTATTACCACACTGACCATATGTGTATTGCTATGGGGGAACACTGAGACAGGGTCCTTTCAAATACATATTGTATTGGCGACATGAGCTAGATAGATTGAGAGAGTTCACATGGAGGCCATATCTTGATTGCCCTGGATGGTCAGATGATAGTGATGAGCTACTGTATTGTAGACAGGAGAGATACCTCATTGGGCAACCAGTGAATTGCCAGAGAGTGATTGAGATGTACCTTTCGGAGAGAGTCAAACGACAGTTTGGATAGAGGCAGGATGTACCTAGATGGACTGCACACTTTGCCCGATCTCACAAAGAGATGAGTCAGTGGGGGAGGATGATTCAGCCACACATAGCATATGCTGACTTCACACAGCTATAACAGAGATAGTGGGATTGGAGATCAAATGTGGTGTATGCCAGGATGACGGAGGAGTATGAGTGATGGTTTGCATGATGATGGCCAGTGCCATTGACGGATCTTGATATTTGGAAATCATCAAAGCAATTAGATATTAAACTAGCTCAATCACAAAACAAGATTGCAATGATAACAAAACCTACAAACATTCAATAGAGATATGGAAATAAAAAATTCAATTCAAACGCAAACCATCACAAATGTGGATGTCTCCTCCATGATTCTCCATTGTCCTTCTTTCTTGTTCAAATTGCTTTGTTTTGTGGATCTCACCTTCAAGTGCATAAGCATAACATGAAAGCAAGATTGACAAGACGGTAGCGCAAGAATACTAGAAGTGTGATTGATTCGGGGATTTGAAAATGTGATCAATTGGGGATCTTTGATTGAAGAAATTCATCCAATTTATAGACAAATTGGAGAAAAGACAAGATTAGCATGAAGAGATTTGAAAGGAAACTTCAAATCAAGAATGACAAATATGACAAATTATGACAAAATTGACACTTTCTATGCAAGATTGATTGATTGACAAATTATGACAAAATTGACAAGGTTGCTATGCAAAATTGATTGATTGACAAATTATGACAAATTTGCTATGTCATTCCCATGAAATTAGGAGAAATATTAGAGAAAATAGAAAATTAGATGAATTAGAAATTAGGAAATTAGAAAATTGATGAAAATTAGAAAATTGATGAAAATTAGGAATTAGGAGAAATTAGTAAATTGGAAAATTAAGTAAATTAATTAATAATTTTTCATTCATTAATTAATTCACAAAAAGAGGGAGGAATTAGTTAGCCAATTAAATAAATATTTAATTGTGACAAGAAGACTTAGGATAGATAAATAAATCATTTATTCTAGAGAGAAAATGGAGAGAAAATGACAATCAAGATTAAATGAATAAATCATAAAATCCTAGGAAATGAATTAGAAATGCAAGATCGATGATTAGGTCTTGATGTAGGATCAACTTGATCAGGATTCTGACTTGATAAAAGACCAATGCTGATAAATGATTTGATTGATAAATGCACCAATTGACGAGGAAAAATGACTAATTGATCCAAATTGACATGATTGAGAAGGACAACGATTGATGACAAATCGATCGGAAAATGACAACAATTGATGACAAATCGATCACAAAATGACAAGATTGAAAATGACAATGATCGGTGAGAAATTGATCGCAAAATTGACAAGATTGACAAGGACAAGGATCAATGACAAATCGATCGCAAAATGACGAGATTGACAAGGACAAAAATCGACCAAAATCATGACTAAATATTGTTATCAAAAAGACCTAATTTGAAAGTGATAAAAATGAGAAATGCCGAAGAAGGACTCGATGCTCACAAATGATAAAGACCAAGTGCGCAACATAGAAGAAATGTTAATGTGACACAAGAACCCTAAAATAAGGAAATGCGCAAATGTTAAAGTATGACTCCACAAGCGTTGACCATTTTTAGATGTCTACATATATAAATACATTTTCATGTATAAGTTATATATATATATTCATATTTATTAAGATATAAACTTATTTATATGTAAACATATATTTCAAGCTTATTTATGACCAAGATAGGTTCGGATCCCAGCAAGTCTATGTTTAGATTTAGAGTCAGCCCTAATTGCTCAAATCCTCCAAACCACTTATCCAAGACCCTCAGAGCCACTATTTAAATATTCAATTATTTAATTAATCCTCTAGGAATTTCTCCTTTAACCTTACTTAGATAGGCTCTAAATCATATGGATACTTTGTGATGTAATTGGTATCATTTTCCCTTCTTTCAGGGCTATCACTAAATTTAGCTATTGTCGCGATGTCACTCCTAGATTAGCTTGAGGATTAGAAGAAGACTAAGTCTCACATAAAATAAGTATAGGTTTATAAACATGATTTCATATCTCATCTAAGCATATGTGGCATGGATATAAAGCTAACATTATTAATGTAAGGATAGCCTTCCTCTAAGATTTAAGCCTTTCTAGGCATCTGTAGCTATATTTTCCATTATTCAAACCCCTTTAGCTGGAGAGCTTCAGTGACCGTATGAATGATTATTGTTTGATATCACACATCAGCTTCCTTTCTCGATCAATGCCTTTTGACGGCTAATTGCGAAAGGTGAGTTTATGTCTCTGCATTGATGGGACAGTTGAGGTACCCTAGGCTTGATGGTTGCAAGGTTAATATTAATGATCTTGCGCCTTGAAATTCACACTCCATGTTTGATATTTACTATTTAGTAATTGCTCATTATTTAGCTTGGAGAATGCGAGTCCTATTTTGGAATGCTAAGTTTCTTTATACTAAGCAACAATGGATATGACGCTCAGACTTATGGGGTTGAAATGTTAGATGGCCTTTGTTGGTGAGATTAAGGATGAGAGGTTGAGAGGTATTCTTGTTCAATAGAACCCTTTGATTTCTGGAGTGGTAATGAAATTTCTTGGAAGGGATTTCATTATGAACAAGGACCGAACCAGAGCCAACTCAGATATTGCCACAATGTTTCAAGCCTTGGCAATGTATTTTGAGAGGGACAGGGATACGGTGGTGAAATTATGTAAAAAGGTTTTCATTAAAGACATTCTTGGTGAATTGGAATGGGTTATGGTTAATATAGATGAAGAACTCACAGCTCTCAAGCCTTGGGACTATGATGTCCTAATCAAGAAAAATAACTCGGTTCCTCGATTCCCTATTCTAGTTATTGAAGACCCTGTGGCTTTTGAAGCTCTGCGTTCTATCAGAAGTAGGAATTTTCTATTTCTCTCATGGATTCTCCAAGTAAAGAAACCCCCATGGGAGAAGTGGTTGCAGAATTATCTGGAGGCAAAAAATATCATGGTCGTCCCTGATCATATGCCTCTTCCTCGCTCCCCTATTGCCCTCTCAGTAGAAGCACCAGAGAGCTTCGGGCCTCGTCCTCCCCACATGCCGAGCAAGAAAGGATAAATGCCTTGGAATGGCATTCTTTAAGGATGAAGTCTCGTTATCAGATATAATCCTTTTTGTTTTTAGAAGTTAAAGAATACTTAGAGACATTACGCTTAACAGCCTTTCTATCCATTTTTTGAAAAGGATTGTTGCATAGATGATCTTTCAAACTTTTCCATTTAGACTTGAGATGGTTTTTTACTTGGCTGTTTTTTGATTTATGAAGACAAGGAGCTAATTAGCTAGGAGAAATATAAAGTAGGTGTTTATATAAAGGCAAAATATGGATTTCAATCTCTATTTTTTTTTTTAAAGAAATCTGCTTTCCTGAGTCTTTCTTATGTTTCTAAGCTAGAAAGGGGGAAGTGTCAATCATGCTTTGAGGCTGCATTTATAAGGGTTTTTGTGCTTTGATATGGGTACTGATAGTCTTAGTTCCCAGGAGTCATCCTAAGGCCCTCATTAGCACAAATCTCTTTCTACAGATATATACACATACATATCTTCATACCTATTTATATATATAAACATATATAGATAGATACTCATATTTATACCCATATATATACAAACATATTTTCATATAAATATATATTTATAAACTCATATTTAAACTCACTCATAGTCATAAATCCATATACTGGCATATTCATATATATATACATAGGTATACATGTAAACATATGTATACATATTTATATATATATAAATATATAGATTCTTATATATTTATACTCATATACTAATACAGTTATTCATATATTCATATATATATACTCTCGGTTATCTTTAAAGATTATTCTTAAACATCAACCTATTAAACTATATTTACATTTAGTGAGGTAATTTGCTGATTCTTGCCTTCTCTTAGTATGCAGCCTTCGCATTCTTACATTCTTATCTTCAGTCTTAATTGGGTATCATAGATTAGGGTCACTATGGCAGGCGATAATTTCTCCTCTGAAATGTCTGAGTATACTGGTTTTTAAGTTGTTTACCATCTCTAGTAAAATAGGATCTTTCCTATAGTTAACATTGAATGAAGCACTATAGTAGTGAGCATTGATTCTTTAAGACAAATATATACATAGTCATAATGTAGCATTTTGCTCTGCATATCCAGTAAATTGCATATTTTCTTCAGACATTAGCAAAGCACTTGATCGTATGTATTTTCTGGTATTTACCACTCTGATGATATTTATTTTAGAATGCGTTTCTATGTGAGTATTCTAGCACCACTAGCCTATCATATCTTAAGATTATGGTGTAAGGGTAGCTAATTCGGGGTTTGGATAGAAATTTATATCCTGCAGGGTATAATCACACTCTGTCATTCTCTTAGCTAGAAATAATGGGGATAGGGAAGGGAGACTAACTGAATCCCACTTACCTACTATTGTTATTGTATCCTGGATCTCATCCTTCTCAAGGAGCACATCCAGGAGAATTAACAAGAGTGGTAAGTTGGAGATTCCCTACCTGATAAAGTCTTGGCTAATCACTCAGTTTTGAGTTTTTCTCTCTTATGCATATTCTGTGAGGGTAAGTTTCATAGAATAATCTACTAAAGAATCTCTCTAGATGGACAGTTAAAATTTCATTTATGATAAAGGATTGATCGATACTAACATATCTGCCTAGTGTTTTAATTACTAACCATGCAGGCCAAATAGGTATTTTTGAGCTATTTAAGGATAGTATTTACACTCAAAGAATATCTTCGGAGCCATGCAGGAGGAGTTGAAGGGACAAATGATATCTGAAATTCAAAACCTAAAACTTGTATATGAGGGCTTGTAAAGGAGGGGTAAAATAGAAACACCCCTCCTAATCACCCTGGCCTAGGGTGGTGTTGTATCAAAATTTGGAATTTATTGTATCAAGTTATTACTAGCTGGACTATGGTCCCGGGCAAGGCCAGAGGTTTTCTTGCCTCCACTCTTTCCTACCGACACCTGCACGAGTGGAGCAATGTAAATTTTAAATAATTAATAAAAAAAATTTGGCCTCAGCCTCTTACTGATAAAAAAAAATAAAATATTTTCTATGTTTCTAAATTTTAAACATTTAATCCCTTCAAAAAATTTATATGTCCAAGTTAGCTCATCCAATTTTTTGACAATTGATCAATACAATAAATCATATGGATCTTGAAACTTGTTAATTTATTCATCTATATGAATGTTAGATATTTTGAAATGTATATTACATAATTTAAAAAAAAATATGTATATCACTTTTTGTTAAAAATCAAATATAAATATTTATTGCCCTTTTTTTAATGTGTATAAATAATAATTTGTTAACTAATTAAATTTATTAAATTTTAGATACGTACAAATAGAAACTAGATAATTATTGTTTTATTAAATCGATTAAAAGGTCAATTCAATAAAAAAAAAATATATCTCTTTCATAAATGCATGTTCAATTTTAAATAGTATGTTCTATAGTAAACTTTAGTGAGTAATATTTCTAATAAAACTATAGTTTACTATGTTAAAAGCTCAAGAAAACCTAACGTCATTAGATATGAGGTATGGTTTTAATTTTTTTTAATTTAATAAATTATTTATTGTTTCAATATCTTTAGGTAAAGTTGAAACATTATAATCAAATCTATCCAATGATTTATTTTAAAGATCTAATATTTGTTTCAATACGTAAGCTGTGCGATGAGGGCACAATCCCTTTATTAACATAAAAGAAACAAGCTACAACAATCGTGTTAAGTAGAAGAAGAAAAGGAAAAGAAGAATCAAACCGAGGAAAATGTCATGCCCCAGATTTTTCACTAAGAAAATCCAATATTTTATTTTTGGGTATAAATAATTTTATTTTTCAATATTATTAAATAACACTTATTATGCTTACTCATGGTAAAGGCATGTATGCCCTTAAATATATATTCTATATGTAACATCATTGGTGAGTTCTCACTAAGAGTGATGAAGGGCACAAGTGGTATTGTGTAAACCCTCTTCACACCTTGAGGATTCACAATCCAGTAGGAATAGAGATCAAAAAGGGTCATTCCTTACTAATTCAGTATATGAAGAGATGAGTCATGATGCTATGACATAACCCTAGGCCTAGTAATAAAATTGATTTTAGTTAAATCACATTCTTAAAACATAATATCTAATTATTTAATAATTTTGAATATTTTAATTTTACCTATATCAAAAAGTTTTAGGATTGAAATAAATTTTGATACTTATTTTTTCATCCAAAGAAATAACACTTAAAAATTTTGGCCTTTAAATAAATTAAGGTGGTCATTTATTCTTACATTTCTTTAATTTACATATATTTTTTTCAAAAATAATATTACATTCAATATGGAGACAAATTTTTCTATATATTTTTTTTTCAAAAATAATATTACATTCAATATGGAAACAAATTTCTTGTCATTTTTCAATTGTATAATAGAAACACTTATTGAAACTTTTTATTTTATTTTATATTGTATAAAACAAAAATACATTCCAACATGAAAATGATTCTAATATCACTTTTAAAATTAACTTTGAAAATAAAATAGAATATAATAAACCTTCCTTATGAAAGGAAAGAAAATCAATGACAGTAAGGAAATGTGAGTTGACATTCATTTTGAAACATTATCCCTGCAAGCTGAGTCTTCAATGGTTGTTTACTTTAACAAGAAGTCTCTTTTCCATTTTAATTATAAAATAAACTGCAAGGAGGAGGTGATTGGGAGCTATGACCATTAATGTACAGACCACACGAAGACTTAATGAAATTATTATAATATTGTGTTGATTACTATCCCGTCTAGATAAGACTTAATGAACTAAATGGCAACAATTATTTTGGTTTGGTTTGGAAACATAAAATATTTAAGATTCCCAATTCACATTACAAGGGCTTTTTCTCTATCTACCGAACGCATGCCTCCATTTCTTCTGAGAGAATGAGAATTTGTGCAGGTCATTAAAGCTTGAGGTGGGATCAAACGTTTTAGATTTCTCTTCCATTATCGTTATGGTTTTATTAATCCTCTTGATGTTGTCTTGTTGAGCACAGGAATTTTTGCAAGGGCAAGATAAATATAACAACCATTGATCCATTTCTGTGGGACGTCTAATGCAAAAATTATATATCTCCCTCCTCATTTTTTTATTTTTTTATTATCTTGGTTTAATGCGAATAGCCACTAGAGCAGGTTACAAGATCAGAACATCACAACAGTAAATATTATCCTTCCCTAGGACTGCTTAAATGAAAATACAAAGTCTCATCTTTTGTATCCAGTTCAAGTACTGCACAACACTATCTACTTACGGCAGCTGTGAAATTTATTATATATAGTATCCATCTCCTTATAGATCTAAGGAATGGATTCAAAAACCATTTGAAAACAATGAGAATGCCACAAACTCTTTAAGTTTCCTTACAAGCTGATTTTTTTTTTCATATCCCAGGAAAGGGAAACTTTTCTTTTATACCTTCATATAATAGAGGGAAGAGCCACACATGTAGATAAAAATTCTTCCAATTTTATTTATTTATTTCATTGAAAAGGCTAGCTTCAATTCTGTTGGAAAATAAACTAAACTAAGTTCAATTTACTTCGCATCACTGAATCTGTATTTTGAATATCATAACAAAAGAAAAAGGCTTAATAGAGACCCATAACTTTTATTTTGATATATACATATCCACATTTCAAATGACTATAATAGGAAAACTTTGAGAGGATAACAAGAACCATTTCCTTTATAACCTGACCAGAAGTTTCATTGAGAGTATGTCAATTAATTAAAACTTTCTTTTCAAATACACAATGAAATTCTCAATCAACGTAATGAAATATCACTTTAATTTATCAATTGAAGACAACCATACAATCCCCACTTGACTACTAGTTGAAAATATTCTCAAGACACTTATTGCAATTATTCAAAGGGAACAAATACAAAACAAGGCTTGCTCACCTCCCAACCATAATGGCGTCATGGAGCCCTGTGGGCTCTAGCCATACCCCTAAGCAAGAATACTATTATAGATCCATATAAAATTCATGGATTTTTCTCATATGCTACCCAAATGACCAAGGATAACATAATACCCATATTTCAACATGACCTCTACAACCTTTACTTAAATCTGAATAAACAACTCAACATCCCATTTTAGATTTTGTTCCTATCAAAATAGAGATTAACCTTGCAAACCTATCTTTATTCCCAATTTTGCAACACATAAACAAGAAGGGTAGGAGTAGGGAAGACTTATCTCTCCATGTCTACATGTCATTGGCCTCCATCTCTCATGCTAGGATTCCCCTCCAATTTCTTCTCCTTTTTCCAAAACTTGCAAGAGTTCTCCAAAGAATGAAGAAGTGAGTAACACCGAACTCTCTCTTCACAAACCCAATATAAGGAAGATTAATTTGGAAGACTTGGATGGGGAGCTGACACTTGTCACCTTTCTATCATTTTCCTTCATGAGTTATTTTCCTCATTTAATAAAGGAGAACAATTAGGACACCCCATTTCCCAAAGTCTTCCCTCATAAATGAGGTATGGAGGTGGAGTGGGTACTCTCAACTCGTCTATCCTCCAAATTCGTCACTCATTTTAATGAGGACTTTTGTGGAGTTAAAACAAGTCCTGGAGCCTTTATTGCATGCACAATAGGCCCCCACCTCAAAGGTATAGACCCTAGGGGTCTATTTTTGTAATTAAAACATGGTAATTGACTCAAAAACCCACATGAATGACCCACAATGAAAAACCTCACAAACACATACATAAAGAAAATAAAATATCATTTTGTTCTAAGTTTAAAGATGGCTAAACTTAGACTTCTCATAAAGGAAATATATTTGCAATAAGTGTTCCTCTCTTCTCCCAAAATGCCCATTGCCTTCCTGCACATAACCAACATATTCATGAGCGTAGTTAGACCACAATAATAAGTCATATTATCTTATATCATTTTTCATCAAGTATACTAGGTAATACCAAACATATTTCCATAAAATCATCTCATTTACAACCTCCCAATATATCTATTCATCTATTAAAGAAAATCATGTAATAGTTTAGGGTTGTATCATCTATGTGTGAGGTGGGGTGTTACAGGAAAAGAAACCCAAAGAGACAACTAGAAGTAATTAAAAGAAGTTGTGTCAAAGGCACAATCATCTTCAAAATAATTTGATCACTAAAGGCTCAAGACCAACAATATGTTACCAAGTTGAACTTTACTCTTACACAAAAGTAGGGCTTCCTTTCCTTCAATACAAACCCTTCAACCTCTCACTTTAGGCTCACAAACAGATGTAAGATTCTTCGTCAATAAAAATGAATTTCTCATTTAAGTTGACAAGCATTTGGCCAACTTTTCTTACACTCACATAATGGATTGAAGCATGCTTGTTATTAAAAACTCCATGTGATTAAAACATGTGTTAATATAAACTACAAGTACTTAGTTTGACATCCTTATGAGTGTGAATGCAATTAAATTTTAATAGAAATTGCCTCAAAAAAACTACTTTTGTTGAGATTCAAAATTATAATATCTAATTTAATTGGAACATGCATAGACAATTATCTTTATATCTTTAATTTACGTTTAAATTTTATATTCCATTAGTTTGCACCAATCAAAAGTGATTATTATTTTTTCTTAAAAAAAAAACTTGGTTTTCGTAAAGTTAAAATTTATATTTTTTAAATTTAAGATATTGTAAAAATTATTTATCTACACAATGATTGGTTTAAAACATTTGGTGTTATAGGAGCAGATTTTTAGGGATGATAGATTTTTAGGTTTTTTTTGGATTTGTTTGCACTTTTAAAACTGAAATGTCTATTTTAAATAAAAAAATTTCATTTTTTATCATTTATAATATTGCAAATAAAATATTATTTCTAAATAAACATGTAAATTTTAATAATTATTATTTTTATCTCAAAAATATAGATAATAATGCCTTTGCCTAGATGTTCAATGACTACCAAGTTTTGAAGATTCAAAAAGCCATCCAGAATTACCTCTGGTCTGATGGCAAAGGAAACAAGAAGCTCCATTCAGTTAAATGGGAGTGGTGTCATGTTGACAAGCTCCTTGGGGGTTTAGGGCTAAAGGACCTTAAAGTTAGTGGCCTTGCTCTGGCCTCCAAATGGATCTTTCATGCCCTTGATGGAGATGATCCATGAAAAGTTCTAATTAGAAACAATATTGAAAGGGGATACCCCAAAAATGCCAAATTTTCGAAAAACCTTCCTTTGAGTGATCTGATTTGTGGTGACTTTCCTATCATGGTTCAAGGTTCTGCTATCTTCAAGTCCATCTGGAAGGCCTGGAACCATGTTAGGCAATTCATTAAGAATAAGAGCTTCCATGATGATAAGCTTCTCCATGGGGAAAGATCCATTTGGTGGAATCTAAAGCTGGGTGGTAAACCCTTAGCCCTCTGCCAAGGATGTTCTACCAGGCATTGGGCCACCTGTAGGATCAAACAATTTATGGATATCTTTGAAAATGATAGACTCATCTTATGGGATGAGCTGAAAAGTAAATATAACATTCCCACTTCTCAAAAGAAAACTTATAATATGATTCTCAGAGCTAGTAAAGACATTCCCACCCGCTGCCACATTGACTCCAATAGTTACTTGAACATTAAGTGGCCAGATGGTACTATCATTACCAAATTGAAAGCCAAGAATATCTTCTCTATTATTAAACATAATGAATCCATCATCAACCATGTTAATAAGAACTGGTATACTAATTTGGATGTTTCTTCCTGGAAGAAATTATTTGATAAACTCAAGAAAAGTTCTATTGATCCAAAAATTAAGTGCTTTAAGTGGCTTTTAATTCTGGAGAAACTTCCTATTAGGAAGAATTTCTCTGATATCACTTATTGCAACATCTGTAGGACCCCGGAAACGGGGAGACATATCCTCTTTGATTGCAACTTTGCTAAAGAGGTTTGGCTTATGTTTGGTATCTCTATCCCTACTAAGTTCAACATTTTTGAAATTATTGCTGGGTCTATTAATGATGTTAAAAAGGATACTAACTTATTTTGGAACATTCTTTTATCTAAGATTTTATGGCAAATTTGGAAATTTAGGAATGAGGAAAGATTTCAAAACATACCCAGAGTGCTTACTGAGTCTTTTCGAAGTCTCACTCACTTTAAAATTTTCTCGTAGGTTCACATTACAATGAAAGTGGATAAAGCTAAATTCAAAAGGCTCCTCAGAGATGGATACGATACTTTCTTCGCCAATGGGGTGAAGGATGGTTACTTTTGGAGGCTGCATTTGGACAATCTTCAGACTTTCAATCAAACTGTCAACTTGCTCAACAAGGAGCTTAAGAGGAAGAACCATGATACTACAGGGGATTCGATCCTCATGCTCAAGCAAATTCAAGATCAGAAAAGCATTGTGTGGATGGAAGGCACAATGGGATGGACCACTTGGGTGGACACCTATGATGATGTGTTGCATTAGCCTTTGGGCCCCTAGTCTCTTTTATGTTATTCTGTAATTAGACTTTGATCTTCTCGTACTTGCTCTCATGATGAGGCTTGGCCTCTTGTAATTTCTTTTTGATACTTTGCGATCTCCTTTTGTATTGGTGAACTCCTTATACTTAATATAAAAAAAAATATAGATAATAAAATCAATTATAAGAATTTCATTTAGTTTAAATGAAATTAAATGAATAATTAAATACAAATATTTCTATTAAAAAACAAACTAATTATTATATGTATTCTTTATAATTATAATTATAACTAGCATATATGTCTTAAATTTTAATTTAATCTATATAAAATATGCTGAGAGATATCCTTCTTGAGGCATCTATTTCAATTTAGGATGTAAAGTTGATTAAAAATAGACACCTCAAAAAGCATATCAAACATAAAATAAATGCAATATATAATTATATAGTATCTTTTTCTTGAATTGAATTATATTATGTATTATAATATTATTCTATTATTATGTGGAGATATATGAAATTTAATATATCCATTAAGATAGTTGTTAATAATATATATGTTTTGCAAGATCAAAGGAAATATTAAAATCTAATATATATTAAACTTTATTTAATGACAAGTAGTATGGTTATGGTTAGCGTTAGGGTGAAGGTTAGTGTTATGGCCAGGGATAAGGTTTACATCATGGTTTGGGTTAGGGTTATGATAATGGTTAGGGTTTATATAATGGTCAGGGTTAGGGTTAGGGTTAGGGTTAGTGTTAGGGTTACAATTTAATATTAGGGTTAAATTTATGGTTAGGGTTAGGGTCTAGTGTCATGGTTACAATTATGTTTAGGGTTTACATCAAAGGTAGGGTTAGGGTAAGCATAAATATAGTTAGGGTTAGGGTTAGAATTATAACTAGGGGTATGGTTAGGATTAGGATTTGGTTTATGGTTATGTTTTGGATCAGAGTTAAGGTTTAAATCATGCTTAGGGTTGTGATTAGGGTTAGGGTTTAAGGTTACCGTTATGATAATGGTTAGGGTGTATATCATGGTCAGGGCTAGCATCAAGGTTAGGGTTTGGTTTTGGTTTAGGATTATGGTTAGGGTTTACAATAATGGTTAGGATTGTGGTTAGGGTTAGGGTTTAGTGGTAAGGTTAAGTTTATGGTTAGGGTATAGTGTCAGGGTTAGAATTATGTTTAGCGTTTACATCAAACTTAGGGTTAGAATTAGGTTATGGTTAGGGTTAAATTAGTATTAAGGCTCAATTAAGATTAGGGTTTGGGCTAGATTAAAGTTAGGATTAGAGTTATGATTTATGTTATCAGAAAGATTCAAATAGGATTAGGTTTCAATTTGGTTTAAATTTGGGTTTGTGGTTGAGGTTACTTTAGGGTTAAGGTTCAAGTTCAAGATAGTGTTTAATTATGGTTTGGATTAATTATAGGGTTAGGTTATCATAACAGTTTAAATATATTTAGATTAGGGTTAGGGTTAGGTCATATTAGCGTTAGGGTTAATTTTAGATTACAAATAAGGTTGCTATTGTAGGATAAATCTTGGGGTTATGGTTAGGGTTCTAATAAAGTTTGATTTATAGTTTAAATAACATTATGGTTCAACCATAATTAGGGGTAGGGTTAATATTAGATTAGGGTTTGAGTTCAATTAGAGTGAAATCTTATAGTTAGGGTTTAAAGGGTTATAGTTAATTATGGTTAGGGTTCAATTGTCGTAGGGTTTGATTGTGATAAGGGGTTAATTATAGTAAGGCTTAGGATTATAATTTAGATTATTATTCAATTAAATTAGGATTGGGGTCAATTTGGTTTAGGGATAGGGTTCAATTTGATGTAGTGTTAGAGCCAAGACTTGATTCAATTTTATTTTTACATGTTATAAAATATTTTCTATATTTTTAAATTTGAAAATATTTTTTTATTTACTTCTTAGAAATTATTTAAAAATTCTTTATTGAAAAAACTATGCATTTTATTAAGTAAAAGAATAATATTTTGGTATATAAATAAATTATTATATATTCTAGAAAATAAAATAAAATAATGTTTAAGAAAAATTATATTAATTTTAAATTTAATAATTTTAGTTAAATAAAACAACTATATTATACGTCGGTTGAGCTTAATTGGTTCTCCAATCAAAAGCTATATTATACATATTAAAAAATTATTAATTACTGTATATATCTAAAATATTTATATATAATATATACGAGCATCCTTCAAATGGATGTGCTTAATAAATTTATACTAATTTTATTATCTTTTATGTGCTACTTTCATTTTTTTTTATTTGATGAAATAGTTAAAGTGATTTGTTTGTATTTATCAGTCAAATCTAATTGTTTCCATGTCACTTGTGTACTGTGGGATATGGTTGTTTTGGTAGATTGTTTATTGCTTGCATTGTTGGCTATATACATGGTCTACAATTTGGTTAAGGATAAGTATTATTTTTTTTAGATTTTTCTTCATCCCATCTTTTTTAAACTTTTTAATGTTTTTTTGTTATTTTTTATTGAGTTAAAAGCTATTTAATTTATCTATATTATTTAATTATTATTTATTCATTATTTAATTTTCTAACATATAATTATCTAAAACTAATTCATTATTTTTCATCCATATCCATGATAATAGGGATAATACATATAGAAAGTTGCTTGTACAACATGATTCATAGATGAAAATAGCAATTTAAAACCATTGTTTATGCTCTTTTAAGGAAATAACTCTTTGAAAGAAGAAAGTTGTGCATTTTTATTTGCAGTATTAAATATACCTTGGGATTTTAATTCAAAATAGAAATTGTTATTTACAAACACACTTCTATTACAAAAATTCCTAAATCAATAAGCATAGTAGAAAAACATTCCTAAATTACACCTAAGATAACTACAAAATTGCCTTGGAAACATTCTACCTATTATATTGAGGTTTTTTTCTTATTATTATATTATTTGGACATTCTTTATATGTAGATTTTTGGAAAAATAAAAATAAAAATGTTACTATATTGATATTTGAAAATATAGAAAGATATTTGTCACAATCTTAATTTATTTTAAGTAGTTAAATTTTCTATAAGTATAAAACTTATTTCAAATTTTGTAAAAATGTTGTATTCTAGCTTATATATCTTATAATGTAATCTATTTTGATTTTTTCTAATAAATTATTAGTTTAAATGTAATTTTTATTGTATCACACTTTCCATGAAATCAGGTACAAAAGAATTGTAAACTTTACAACAAAAATAAATTACTTTGTGACTTCAAGAAGTCCAATAGGGAATCGATTGGAGTAACAAAAAATAAAAATAAAAAAAAAAGTTTTGAATTAAATTGTCTATAGAAGATCAATAGTAATCAGCCAAAAATAACAAAAGAATGGTAAGTATCATTCATATTGACTGCTACGGAAAGCCTGAGAAATGTTGGAAACTGCTACATTTTATATATACTCTTGAATAAATGAGATAACCTATTATCTGACGTTATAATCTATGCACCACTTATGTCAAATTATTTTCTAGTCCCTCTTCAAATACATTTTCTTGCAAGATGTTAAAAATTCAAAATTGATGGAACCCACAAGTAAGAATCATTAAAATCCCATTAACTCCTAAGAAAGAGTTGGATTATTTAATAGTCTACAACAAATTCAAGTCTCATTTTTGTTCTCCATCACAATAGAAATCCAAAATCTATGAGTGACCACAATAGATTTGATAAGAAAAGATCTCCTCATGAAAGAAGAAAGCAAGAAAGAAATCGATGGGATTTCCCATAATTGAAAATAAGAAGAAACAAATACCGTGAAAGTTTTTCAATCCCCAAGTTCTTGTAGCAGATCTTTATTCACTTGCTTCGTCAGCCATGCAATTATCAGTTCTATCAATGCACATACAAACAATAATGTCTGATCTCTAGAAAGATAATGTGCATGATTGATGAAGAACATAATAAAAGAGTTGATATTTTTATAATTACAATTTTTTCAGTCTACCAAGATTTAGAGAAAATAGAGAACTCATTATAATTGTAGCAGTAAAATTGAATGATGGGTTGCTACTGAAACCCTAATACCAAAACTCACACCAGAATTAAAATGATTTGAATTGCCTCAAAATGCATAATATGGATTTGTCAAATAGGCTTTTGAAACTTTTAAAAACATATTTCGTAGGTGTAAAGCCAAATTCTATAACCTTACCCACCATCATCCCTGCATGCTCACCAAAATGGGAGCTTTCCAATAGAGTTTGTAAATCCATCAAAGCTTGAACAAGAGAGAATTTTCAAGACTGTTATGATCTATTTCATTGCATGAAAGCATTCTTGCACCTTGCTTTTCTTCTTAAACATTAGAATCTCTATTCATTCGATAAATATTCATTGCAGATACAAATGGGATGGCCAAAGTATAGAAACGTAGAAATCTTTAAATTTACAAACAGACAATCTAAAAAGGACTTGAATCATTTATATATATGGAAACATATTAGATAAATAATTTTTCGAAAAAAAATCAAGAGGGTAGGTCGTCTGAGAACTTTGCAGGCAACAAGGAACCCATAAAATCGATACGGCTCTGGTCTTCCCAGGATGAAGAGCACACACTTATTATCTTTACTTGATTTCTTCAACAAAAACAATACATATTTAAATATTTTGTTAACATTCTTGCTGAATTTTTGTTGAGGGTGTCGCTTAGCTTTGGTCATTAAAATTGTAGTTTCCTCATTCTTCAATGAGCGCAGACCAAAACGTTTCAGATGCAACATAAACTTGAATCAGAGTGCGGATAATAGACAAAGAAACATAAACATTAATGAATGCTAATTAATTTTCTGCCATATATCTTGTGTGGCTTTCAAATAGGAAAATTAGAATACATATGACTTTTATAGTTCCACTTCCAGTCTTCCACTTCCCCATGCGTTTCTTATCGAACTGCTTCACCTTCCCTTACAGTGCAACATGATTCACATTCATGGCTGCAATGCATTTTCATTACTGTCCTCAAAAGGTATTGTAAATTTTGGAAACCTAGAGCTAATATTAATTTAAAAAAAGTAAAGCAAATGATTTCGAGAATCCAACAACTGATACTTGTTTAACTTCAAGAAAGTAAGAACATAAGTTACATTTAATTTGTATATATACCTCAATGAGATCAGAAAGGATATGTGTTGAATGTTAATCGAATCGGTGACCTCTGGTTTGTGTAGGCGCAGATTGTTTTCAATATGCTTTGAGTGAGAGAGGGAAATGCATTGATACTGAAATCTATATAGCTCAAGTGTGTAGGCGCAGATTGTTTTGAATATGCATTGAGTGAGAGAGGACAATGCATCGATACTAAAATCTATATAGCTGAAGTGAGTCCTTAGAAATTGTATATGTAATACTATCATTTGAATTGCCTCATCTTCTTCAGTTACGAGATATTTACTCAACATTTAAATCACTTCATCAATAACACTTGTTCAACAGTTGTAATTGTTGAAACGACTGACCCTTCATCTTATAACTACGATCGATTGTAACTACGAATTTTATTTATGCCGTATGGGCAATCTCCCCTGCACTCCACATTTTACCGTTACATTTTGGCTTATTTTTCTAGTTCCTATTTTATACATTTGTAACTGTCGGTTCCTATTTTATACATTTAGTTCTTTTTTCTTACACTATTACTGGTGATGACCCCTATATGATGCCATTGTAGGTTATGCCTCTTGGCGTAATTAATATATTTTTTGAAATCATTCAATTTTTTAATACTTTTTGAAAATCATAAATTTTTTAATCATTTTAATATATACACAACAATTTAATAACTTTTAGTCATAAATTTAAATATTTTTCATTAAGTTATTTAAAAAATGTCTATTTTCACTTTTATAATTATTAATAATTATTCTATTAAAATTATTATAATTAATAGTATATAAATATTAAAAATAATATAATATTATACTGTAAATTAGTAATTATATTTGAGAATCTAATTATTATAATTATAATTATATAAATTTTTAAAATTAAATAGTCTTTATTAACATGGAACCTATCTAATCTAGAGTAGATTCAGCTAGGGCCTTGTTGAAAGTTGCATTAAGTGTACCATAGGGCAGAGGTTTCAGATTTGCTCCCATCAAGGGGATCAAACAACCGCATTTTTTACTTAAACCTATCCCAATGAGGTTTCTCTAGGCTTTTCCATTCGAAAGGAATACCCCCAACCTTATCATCTTGGTTTTCAATCATGTTAAGTCTCCAGCCATAACCCAAAGGATACTCGGGAAGGATGCTAGCCAATTCCAGAGGGACATTCTTTCCTTGTAATCATTAGGTGCATATATAGAACATATGCCAAAACAAGAGCCTCTAATATATATATATATATATATATATATATATATATATATAAATTTTAGTAGGATTAATTAAACAATAAAAATTATTTAATTAAGGAATAAATCATAATTAATTAGTCTAAGGGGTTGAGCTTAACTAGTTAAAACATTGGCTTCTCGTTGTGGAGACCCAAGTTCAATTCCTAATAGGGACATCTGAAGTGGAATTCTAAGTTGTGACTCTTGGCCTTCCATAGGATGGGGAAGGTCTTGAAGTCAATCTAATCAAACATAATAATAATAATAACAATAATTTAAAGATATGTAATGGGGATGGGGCCCACTACTGTGCCCCCACTGGTTCATAGCTCCAGTCAAAAGCTATCCAGGCCAATTATCGATAAAAAAAATTAAAAATCGCAATTAATTAAATAATTAATATTTAGAAAAGGGTCAATTAATGAATTAATTAAAGAATAGAAATTGAATAATTAACAATGTTGAATGAGATGATTAAATCAGTTTAGAAGAGTAATTAGCTTAATTAAATAATTATTTAATTGATAAGAACGAATAATTAGAATATGATGAAAAAGACATTTTTCAGTGTCTAAATTATTAGATATTTTTAATTTACAAATTATACTACATCAATCAAGTTTATTTTAAAGGAAAATAGAAAATCATTTTATACACATATGTTAGTTAATCATTATACTATTTAATTTAATATAAATTGTTTTAAAACTAGATTATTGACCAAGTTTTTTTGAACTAAAAAAAATGCTATCTAATTTAATTGGGACATGCATAAAGATATTATATTTAATTTTGTTTGATATTCTAAATGAACATATTTTTAATTCAATTTTAAATTTTATGTTTGATGATTTAATAACTTTCTTTAGAGGCAATTCATTTTTCTTGAAAAGAAAATAAATTTTAAATGAGTACACATTAGCTATTCAATTAATGATAATTGCTTTAAAAATAGATTATTAACTGGTTTTGTCAAACTTTAAAATTATACTTTCTAATTAAATTGGAACATGCATAGAGATATTATCTTTAATTTAGGTAAATTGATAAAATATAATTTTAATTCAATTTTTAAGTTTACGTTTGATGGCTATCTTCAACAAATATCTATAAATGAAAATGTTTTTTCTTTAAAACAAAAATAAATTAATGTTAATTAAGATTAGATTTAAGATCAAGGTTTGATTTTAATTAAGGTTACCTTGTTAGTGTTGGGGTTAATAATATTAGGGTCATATTTAACCTATTAGAATTAGAATTAATCAAGTTTAAAATAAAATTAGGATTAGTCTTAAGGTTAAGATAAATAAAATTAGTTATGACCTTAATCATAATTTTATATCCCCAATCCTACCACTAACTCCAACCCTCATTATTTTAACGTCTTGCACATCTTGGGTTAGGATTAGAGTTTGAGTTAAATTAGGGTTAGGGTTTAAGTTAAAAATAGGGTTTAATTAGGGTTTTGATGAAGGTTATGGTTAGCATCGAGTTAGTGTTAGGGTTCTAGGATAAATCTTGAGGTCAAGGTTGTGGTCGTGGTTGGATTTGGGGTTTAATTAGGGTTAGGGTCATAGTTTATTAGGGCTAGGATTAATATTCTAGGAGAAAGCTTGGGTCAAGGTAAACTTTAGGCTTGGGTTTGGTGTGATGGTTCATTTAAAGCTAAGGGTAAATTAGGGATATGGTTAGAAATACATTTGATAAACTTGTTATTATTAATGCCTTACATCATTAGGTTAGGGTTAGGATTAGTGTTAAAAAGTTATAGAATAAACTTTTGTATCAAAGTTACAATTTGCATTAAGGTTGCACTAAGGTTTAGGTTCAAATTTAATTAAGATTAAAAATAGAATAAGGATTTCCATTACAACTAGGCTAAGTGTTAGGTTTAATGCTAGGTTAGGCTACAATTAAATAGGATTAGGTATCAATTGGCATTATAGAAGAAATCTTTGATTGAGGGTTATGATTAGGGTTATATTACGAATACAATTTCAATATCATTAGGATTAATATTACATTAAGGTTAAGGTTAAGGTTAGGATTCAATGAGGAATAAGGTTAATGTTAGATCAAGATTCAATAAGGGAAAATTATTTTATTAAGGATAAGGTTTGAATTAGGGTTATGGTTGGGGTTTAATTTGGGCTATGGCTAAAATTAGAGTTAGGGTTAAATTGGGGTTAGGATTAATGTCAAGCCATAGTCTAAACAATTTTAGCATTAGGATTAAATAAGGGTTAGATTCAATATTGGACTAGGGTTAAAGTTAGGGTTAGAATAAGAATTAGAGATAGGATTTGGATTATGGTTAAATTAGGGTGAGGTTTCAATGGGTTAGGGCTAAGATTAAGTTTAGTGTTAAACTTGAGTTGTAGCTTAATAAGTGTTAAAGTTAGGATTTATTTAAATTGGGATTAATATTCAAATAAGGTTATCAATATGTTTTAGTTATGACTAGGGTTTAATTAGTGTTAGAGTTAGGGCTATGATTCAATCAAGTTAGGATTTAGTTAGTGTTGAAAATGTGTTGATGTTATAGTTCAATTACGGTTAATGTTAGAATTAAAATTAGAAATAAGAACTTCAATTAGAGTTTTAAGAGAAATATTTAGCTTAGGGTTAGGGTTAAAATAACATTAGGATTAAGGTTTAATTATGATTATGGTTTGAATATTGTTAGGGTAAATATTAGGTTAGTAGGGTTAGGGTTAGGGTTAATGTTAGATTATATGGTTTAAATAGGTTTAGTATTAGCGATCAATGAGGGTTAGATTTAATGTCATATTAGGTTTAAGGTTAAGTTTAGAATTGAAATTTAATATAGGATTAGCGTTAGAGATGAATTAATATTAGGATCAATGTTACATTAGGATTTAAATAGAGTTAGTGTCTGGATTCAATTGTGGTTAGATTTAATATTAGATAAGGGTTAAGGTTAAAGTTATAGTTGGAATTAGATACATGACTAGGGCTAAGGTTAAAGTTAGAGTTAGAATTTATAAGTAGATCATTGTAAACCAAATGTTAAATATTTATATTTTGAATTTTCCTTCAAGTAGTCTAAGTGATTTATTAGACAATTTCACATCAATTTTATTACAATCAACTATTTACTTTCATTTATCAATGCTAAATATTTTTAAATTTGATATCTCTTGGCATACTTTACTTAGATTTCTCAATGATTAAAATATAGTATAGATGATGTTTTGATAGTTTTTACTACTGCATGAATGATTAACAAAGCAATTCTAATTCATTTTTACAATACATTCTACTAAATCATACTTTATTATTGAAAATATAAATATTTCATATTTCAAATCTTGATATCTCTCAATGTACTTTGCTTAGATACAATGTGTAGATTCAAAATTTGTAGAAAATTTTCACTTTGTTAACCATTTATGCACTGGTAATATATCTTCATTTTCAATATCATCAAGAAGATCCCTAACTTTGATTGAGACATTGGAATTCAAGCATATAATGTAGGTATCCCATAATATGCATGTAACAAACTGAATGATGGCATGACCTGATGCACCATGAATCTGATTGAATAATTAAAATTAAGAGTAGCAAGCAACCATTCTTCAAGTGGTTTTGTGTGGTAACTTATCTGTGGCTGTCGCTTAAGAAATCTCATGAACTCATACTAAGTTATTTGGATAGGTGGTTTTTTTTATTATCATCATTGGCCTAAGAGTGACTTTCCAAATACATCCAGCAAGGTAAAGATCTTGAAGCTCATGGTATTGAGAAATTGACCAATCACATAAATATATAATGTCAATTTGTAGATTATAAAATTTTACATCTAAGTTTATTTTGACCTTGGAAGCATAGAGGAAGTTAAAGTATGAATCATAATTTTCAAATTTTGTTTGAATATTCTCTGGTCTACTTTTGTCAACTTTATTGACCATTTTTTGTCTCAACCAAAAGAAAACACTTAATTCCTCTATATGAAGAATGACATTGATTAGGAGACGATAGTGGTACTTTGTCAACCAATTGGACACCCATGCATGTGCACTATGTGACATCTTGCTCACTTGCATGGAAGTAGAAAAGAGAAACACATATGTAACATTTTTTATATCATAATATAAAAATGATGCAAGGTTATTGAAGTATATTTAGAAAATGCTACATATTTCGAATCCTTTTTAGCTTATAAATGAACATTGAATAGTAGAAGATAAATATTTTAAACTTAATATATAATATAAATTTACAGACATTTTCATTTGATGCAAATTTATGCAATTAAATTAAAAATAGGTTGCACGAATTTTATTTATAAAATGATGTAAGTTTCTTTCATAGACATTGTGAAAGCATATGATTGTATATTAAATATTAGAAATTATTATTGCACCATGATAAAAATAAGACATTTATTAATGATAATTTGTTTCATAGTAGTTTTATTTATTTTTATATTAGAAAACATAAAAGTCATGGAAGCAAATTTCAAGAAAAATATATTACATTAATTTTTGAGATTTTTTGAATTGTCAAATAGTTTATACACAATGTAATGAATGATTTTTTTTAAATATATTATATTTTGAGAAAGTGGTATTAGCTATTATGTTTATATTTAAAACCTTAGAATTCACAAAGGAAATTTGGAGAAAAATATATTACATCAATTATGTTCTAGAATTTTCAATTTGTTTTCTTTAGCTTTGCACTTGGCAAGTTGTCTACCCTTTTCCATTTTTTGATAATGGTCATATGTGAATGCCAGAATTATTCTCAAACCTTCTAGAGACTTTACACAAGATATTGCAACAAATGTTAATCTCGTTCTTTCTTTGAGTTATATATCAATTGTGGCTTTTGAAAGAGTCAATCCTTGAGATTTATGTATTGCCAATGCCCATGTGAATCTTAATGGTAATTGATATGTTCTTCCCCTTTGCATTGTTGTTATTGGAATTCTATTTGGGTGATTATATTCAAATGGTATTCCTGAATAACTATCAAACTCAACTGTCACATATGTTGGTGGTTTAGGTGGGGAACTACCTAGTTTGTAGACAATATTTTGAATATATCCGAGAGCTCCATTTACAAGTCCTTCTTTTATTGAAATATTTGAAGTCAACATGACCCTTTAATTCTTAGTGATCAATATCTCTAGATCAAGTTAATAATTTGAGAAATCTTCTGCTAGATGTGTACTTGCTCTTTTTGTTGCAACACTACGTGCAACAAGATGCTTCAATGAATATAACATTTTCTTATTATGATTATGAACATTTTCATTTCTACAAAACAAATGGATGGTATTGTTAAACTCAATATTACTTGCAACATCTATGCTAAAAGGGGTTTTTGTCATAAGCAACCTTTAGTCATCAATGTTTGGGTTTGCATCTCTTAGATTTGTCAAAAGTTGATGAAATATTTGTTGTTGTATATTTTCTCCATCTTGTCTAAACAAATTATCTAATGTAATTATAGTTTTGAATTCCTCCCAGAGTAACTTTGCCCATCTGTTGTTTTCATATGTTGGTCTATCATCGACTGGAGGCAGTTGGCCCAAATATTCAACTAAAATCATAGATATTTTTGAAAGAAAAAAATCAAAATGATATAGTAATATTCTAGAAGTTTCTTATATATGAATTACTTTAGGTATTATATAAAATAGTTGTTTCCATGAGTCATAATGAATTGTATACCTATGAATCTTCCATGTCCATTTTGTGGGAATTCTTATCGGAGTCAAGAATCTATGTTTTCTAGCATGTTTTGACCAGTGAAGCTCATTTCATCAATCATAATATATTTGATATATTTCATCTCTTCTTGAAAACTTGTAAGTCTTGGTCTTTCTAGTTGAGAAAAATCTTGTATTGAGATTTTCAATTTTGAAAGAACTGTATAGGCTCCTATATTAAATGTTACAACTCATGTTGGTAGAAGTAATAGAAGGGGAGAATGATATGGGATTGCTTCATTTTGAAGAGCTTGACTAATGGAACCAATTAAATATGACTTTCATGTTCCTATCATTCCTTGTATTATCATGAAAAGTGGCTTTCCATTTTAATTTGTATGGTAGTGTGTCATAATTATGTTGATCACTTTTCTTTGTTTATTATTGAGGTTTGCATAGTTGATGGATTGTGGTACATTGTCATTCATGAGACATCCATGATCTCTCATGTTGGTTATGAAATTAATTGCTCTAATTGTATATTGTTCACCTTGATATTCATGAGACCAATTTGTATGCCTATCAATGTCTCTTCTACCCAACATATCTATTTAAAAAACTTCTATATTCTGGCCATTATGTAGTCCAGATATAATCTCTCATTCATTCTCTATGTTATTTCTTTGAATAGGTTCATCATCTTCAATTTTAGAATCTTGGGTATTTAAAAAAAAATTTGCATTTATTGTTCGGTCGACATGCCAAGGATTGTAGTTGAACGATTAGCAATTTGCTATTATGGAATCATTATCATGACTAAAATCTCTTTCTATGTCACAAAATGTTTTGTAGAATAATAACTCTAATAGACAAAAGTCAATCCATTTATCTGAATCAAGTGGACAAATGGATACAAACCTAGGGAAAAATTTGACAATAGATGGCTTTTGTCTTGGTTCCCATTTATTTTCTCTTCTTCGTTTAGGATTATATATCCATGATTTAACTACATCGATCAATGCAACATCTTCCATAGAAGGAGGCCTTGTTTTATATCCATTAATGAGAGATATCATTCATTCTTCATTGGTCTCTTTAGTATGTATAGCTATAGGTTTGAATACTTCACATGAAACATTTAGATCAACAAATGTTCTACTTCTCTCTACTAATGGAAGTTTTAGCAACATGTGACATGTTTCTTGAGCTCGAATGTCTCTTTCTATAACTGTCTCTATTAGGAGTCTTCTATATGCTCGTGCAACCAAATCCTTAGGATTTTCCATGTTTGATAGGTACATCAACATTTGGTTGTATGTTTTTGATCTTTTATCTTCTTTTGTTGCATACTTTGTAATATATTTTATTACTACATGTTTGGAAAGAACAGGTTGCCAGTTTATATCTTCTCTCCATAATTCCAGTATGTAGCGATTATGTGTATTGACTCTTTGATCATTTCTTGTTGGTTCAAATTTTTAGTCTCCTATTTCAATGTCTTCATATACTCTGGATCCCCCCAGATTCAATGGCCAAGGACCATTATACCTGCAATGAATATGAACTCACATATCTTATTGATTTGCATAATTTTTGTATATTTAAACATCACTTTAATATTTTTATTAATGTAATACTTACCTGCTTCTTCCTTCTTTTTTTCGTAGGCATGCACCCTCCCTAATGACTATGTCATTCTACACAATTTAGTATCTCTTCATAGTCATGTTCAATATCCATCTCAGCAAGTTCTCTTGTATTTTTCAAACAAGGATCTTGAGGGAGACTTTGAAATGACTATAATAGGAAATATAAATGGATGTGTTAGTTATACTATGAAGTATAACAAGATTGAGTGATATATTAGATATATGCGTTTGGATTTTTGGGTACATGTCTGCATATTTTGTTGATGTGGATCTTGTTTGGGATTCTATGCATGAACAATGGAATGAAAATACCTTTTAGCATTTTTTGTTGCTCCTCATTTGACCAATCAATATTGTCCATATTTGGTGGTCCAGTCATCCAGACGAATCCATGTACATGTGGTGACCCCATATGTTGCCACTCATATCTAATCAAATAATCTTTTATATCCATTCCCTTTTCTAGAATCTCTTTTCTAAATATTAAATGTCTTACATGCATGTAGTGTACGACTATATGAGGATAGTCTATGACATTTTGTTTTGACCAAATTTAAACTTCTAATGGATTACTTGGCGGTGTGCCTAGCATTAATGTATGCAAATTAGGCCAATACATATCTGCAACACTCAATGTGAATAATATTGTAGGAGAGCATATTTGATGAATCATGTTTGTCAATTCCACCCAAAATTTGGTCCAATATGACCTTCTACCCCTCAATTTGGTTCCAAACTGCATTAGTCTATTAGCTAGATGGGATTGCGATGTATTTTACATGTGCTCACGTAACTCATTAATGGTGATTGGCATGTCTTGAAGACTTCTTTTATCAAATATAGCCAATGAAATTTGTGCATGGTGTCTCATTATCATATTCATCATAAAATATCTGAATCTCGGATGGTGACCAAAATGGTGGTTCCTATATCGCAATAGGTTCTTCACAAATTCAGGTAGATGCACTCGCCTCATTCGAGGTTTTAACCAGTCACAATGTCAATTAGGAAAAAAATGTAGGGTGACATACTCATTAACAGGAGATGCACCGATCCCTAGCCAATCAATTAATGTTTTTGGATTTGTGTCATGGTTATTAACCAATGCATGAATCAATTCCATCTCTCTTGGAGCATTAGGAAGTTTGGAATCCATTGATGTTGTGTGGTCAATCATATCAGTTTTATTTGTGTCTATCATTGGACCCATAAATATCATTTCATTTGCATCATAATTGAATTTCACATACACTGTTTTCAATCTGTGAAAAAAATTTCATCACAATTTCTTGATAGATTGTCGAGAGAATTTTCATCAATTCTAACATCATAGTAAAACTTGTCATGGTCTAGTTTTTACTCAAGTGCTTTATACACACAATCTCTATTTATTGTAAAGTTATAATTGGTGCCACATTGATCTCTTCTTCAAATGATAATGATTGACAAATGATTTATTGTATGTGGGAAAATGATTGAAACATGTTCAAAATTTTGTGGAAAACTTATCATGTGTCCTTTGTATTTATATTGGCTACCTATTGCATGTTTTAATTTTAGTATTGGGTTGACATGCACAATCAACATTTCTTCTACTTGAGTCAAGTTTGTGAGCTTCTTTGGTTGTGGCCTAGGGTCCATGTTATGTGAAGATCAAAATTTGTGAACACCTTCAATTTTGTTGATATTTATTACATAGCGTACCTTCAAATGTGCAATGTAGTTTGATTCCTAAATAACATTCTTGACAAATATAACATGTCTGTCATTGTAAAGTTATCCAATTGATGGTGAAACTGTAGCTAGAATCTTTTGAAATCATCTTGAAGCATTCCATTTATGTTTTGTATGTTTTCTTCATGTATTTCTATAGTTAAATTGATGCCAACTGGAGTTGCATGCTGAAGCATTTCTTGTACAAGTTCTATTGATATAAAATTTTCATTTTCAATATTCAAAATTTCAATATTTACATCAGAAGGTTGATTGGAGCTCTCACTTGATTGTAGATTATGTTGATGGCTTCCTTCTTTTTCAAAATGAGAGATTACTTCAAGGCTATTTCTAATTATATTTTGTTCTTCTCTATTTTGAAATTCTAATTCTTTGATTGTTACTTATGTCCTTCTTCTAGCATATGTTTGTCTTTGAACTTCATTTTCTCTTATTGTTCATTCTTCCATTTCAACTCATGTCATTTGTCCCCTTTGTCATCTTCGATACTCCCTTTGATATTCTCTTTGGTATTGTCGTTGATATTGTCTCCTTTTCTCTTTTGACTCAAAATTCAATCTTGGGTGCACCATAGCTATGACAAAAATCATGTGTGACATAAATTTAATCTATTTTTATTAGAGCATTGTTGTAGCAAAGAAGTTTGGACATGCAAAATTAAAGTGGAAGAATGGTGAACCTATTTATATTTGATACTGATTGCATTTTTCATACAAGAAAATTACAAAAAGGAAGATTCAAAATAGAAGTTCATTTATATTACTATCAAAGACCAAGAT
The DNA here is from genome assembly GCF_030272615.1 of Cryptomeria japonica. Classification (NCBI taxonomy): domain Eukaryota; kingdom Viridiplantae; phylum Streptophyta; class Pinopsida; order Cupressales; family Cupressaceae; genus Cryptomeria; species Cryptomeria japonica. The sequence continues at coordinate 810,934,898 of NC_081409.1, read as the reverse complement.
AACATTTGTAATAGATGCACCATGGGTATAACAAAATTCATGTTTCCCATAAGTTAAATGTATTGTTTCTAGAGCATTGTTATAGTGAAGAAGTTTGGATACAAGAAAATTGCAAAAAGGAAGATTCAAAATAGAAGTTAATTTAGATTACTATCAAAGACCAATATAAAATTTGTAATATAATAAATTTGATGATGTACACATAAATATAAAGTTATAAAACTAAATGGACATGGTTTCCTTTGTATCTAGCACTTTTTTATTATCAAGATTCCTCAAAGGGTAAGATAAGATTATAGGATAGTAGAAAATGAATTAATACATGTAAAAAGTTGACACAAATAAATTTTAAATTTGAAAATTAGACATGTTGAAGAACAAACATCAATTACAATTATTGAAGTTACACCACGAAAGAAAACTTTTGGCATTGTGCATTGTTTAAAATAGTGGAATGATTATACATCTTATGTTATATTAAACATTCATATATATTTAAAAACATCATCACATTTACTATTAAAAATAAGTAATGTATAGGGTATATTGCATTGATCAATCATGAAGAAATTAAATCAACTAAATTAGACATATCCAATGAGTTATTTTGAAATGTTTGAAAACATAGTTAACAAGATATACATTGGAACAATTTAATGAAATAAAACTTAGAACTTAGCTACTGAATCTAATAAAGTCCTACTTTGAGTTGAATAATCAATTTTTTGTATTTTGATGATAGTGCATTTAATCCTCTATTCATCATTATAGGTCTCTTTTTTTACTTGAAGTTTAAATATGTATTTATTGAAAAGGATCTTTTGTATAGTTTATCGAAACTTGACATCATCTAACTCTTCATGCATCAATTTGTGTAATTCCTTTTCTCTAATACCCATAATTTCTTTTGCTGCTTCTTCAAAAGTTGTAACCCAAGTGAAACCAATATGGTCTTGCACTTTGCATTGATGCATATATTTATAATCACATTCAGCAATATTCTTATCGCATCTTCTACAATACCAATTACCAATTTCGATTATTGTTGACCTTCTTTTTGCATATCCTGCTTCCAATCTTGAAAGGGAAAGTTGTGTGAAAAAAAATGTCCACCTTTATGAAAGATATGGTGGCTTTTATTATTGTCCAATAAGGTTTATCAAATTTACCTTGTTCGTCATCCTCAATTTCTACAATAGTTTTTACCATTCTAGTTTGCATTGAATATGAGGTTTCCTTCATAATAAAATGGGAATTTAGATTATTTCCTTCTATATCAAACCAAGATCTCAATTGCTTTGACTCTAAAAGCTCTAAATTTATAAGAAGTTGGGTTTTGGTAATTGATCCTAAAGATTTTCCTCCAAAACAACTAATCTGTTTAGCCTTTATAGTGAGAAGGGGAAAGTTCCCGAATTGCACATTTATTGGAGTTGTTGGCCTTCTTTATTGCAAAAACCACCCCACATTGTTAGCTACACCATACAATTTGAGATATCTTTCAATTGAATAGTTCTCCTTTCAATTCGGGTGGCATTCTTTCTAAATATTATGCTTACTGGATTGATTGTTAAAACAACACCAATGATATCAACCATAGAATTACTTTTCATGTGCTCAAGTTCACTTATTGGTGTAAAACAGAATTGTTGTTTAGGTATTAAGTTATCCTCCTCCTAACACAATTCAACTATTAAATTACTTTCTACCAAAATTTCCCAATCATTCTTTAAGTGGTTGAAATTATTTTTTGTAGGTTTGAGTCTCCCTTTCGAAATGGTAAACACTCTCCCAATTTCTATGCGATCATAAATTTGTTTTGCAATGGCATTAAAACTTGTTACTCTTATTTCATTATCATCAAAACATATCAATTCAAAACTGAGAAATTTTCCATTTCCTTTGGTGTTGCTAAAATGGCGAAGTGGACCCTTTGTAGTGACACTTGCCTTTATTGTCCATCTATTTTGGTAAAGATTCAATGCTACAATAGGAATGATTCATGTAGGTGTGTCATTTTTTCCAATAATTGGGCGATCATATGGATTGTTTGGAAAAAAAATTGCCCGAGTCATCATAAAGAGGAGAAAATATTACTGAAAATAAAAATTTGGCTTCTTAAAGAAATTTAATAATCCCTATAGAACATGCAATCAATAAAGTTGACTTGAATACTGCCAAAATTTTAAATTAAGATGTGCGTGCAAAAATCCAATTAGAGTCTAATAAGGTAAGTATAAATTATGGAGGTTTGAGGAGACTATTAGAAAAATCTACGAGTATCTTATGTTGAAGTTTTATTTCAAGTCTATGTCCAAGATTTAAAGTTAGTTATATTGTAAACATTACTCCGTGGAATTAAAGTTATTAAACTTAAAAATACAATTCTCCTTTATTAAAAGATATGTGTACGACTTTTGACATTCTTTCTTCTCACAAATCTAAGATGCATATAATGACTTTGTTTTCAAACATTTAGTATTTAAACTATTTTGACCCTTTTTTTTGTTTGAAAATTGATAGAAATTCAAGTATATTTTAGGAAAATCTTGATTTGCCTATATATAAGATTAATAGAAATCTAAGTTCAAAGTTTTTTTCCTCTCAAAGCTTTCTAGAGGAATTACCATTCATTGATTCACATGATCATTCCTTCATATCTAATTTCAAATGATTGTTTTTCTTTTAGGTAGATTGATCCACAACACCATTAGGGACACAAGTTGCATTTCTATTATGACGCATGGTTTAAAAATGCACAACACAATAACTTTTCTATTAGTATGTCTATTACACAGATGTATTCAATTTCATCATGGCTATAAAAATTGATGCAAGCACGTATTCTTATTACAAGACATTAATTTTCTATCAAGTTGGAAGTTTAATCAACACTAAGTTGTTTTAAAAGCTAGAAGATCTTAAATTATACTTTTTTCTTCATTTGATTATGATATGCTAACTCAAAAAAGTGATGCAGGCTTGATGTTGGAGATGGTAGGGAACTCAATCTTGACCGTTGTTCAAGGATGAAGTTGTAGCAACAATGCATAAAATATCTTGGCCCTATAAGTCTTTTTTCTTTTCTCACTGTTCTAGAATGTTTTTTGGTGGATATTTTAATTATTTTCCATCATGTTAAATCACAATTCTGATATTGTATCCTTATTTTTTCTCCATGCTCTCAATTGCTATTTTTCCTATGTAACACAAATTGTAAAAGACAATTCATGTAATTTACATATTACCAAGATATTATCACTTGAAAAGAGACACCCAACATTCATATACTACCTAGACTCACAACACTAAATACACATAAACCCAAACCCCAAAAATAGCTTTAATCAACTACCAATGTCTCTAATAACAAACCCCCAAAAAGCAATTGTAAATATTTCAATGGATATCCAACCACAGATAGATATGTATTAAAATTTGTGCATTCTACGGCACTTCATTTTTTTAAACATAATTTGGACATTCTATTGTAAAATCAAACCTTCTGGAAACGTAACTTGAATAAAGTATAGCAGAATGAGATGTGATTTATTTTTTAAATTCCAGGTATGATGGAAGAGATGAGACACAAAACTGAACATCAAATAGATGGAAGAGATGACAAACAGTTATTCTTATATCATCATACTGGCATCTCTTAAAATGTATTTTATTCAACTTTCACAACAAGAAAGTTACATAAGTGCTGTTAAAAAAATCTAAATCTTGTTGGGACACAATTGTTAACTCCCTAATTATGAAATATTAAGAACAAGAAAGAACTAAGCACAATAAGAAAACATACAAAATTAAAAAATAACTAAAAGGAAAAGCCAGTTCTTTAAGATTAAGTTCTATTTTGTGGCACTCTTGTTTCTAGGTTGCATTAGATAACTATGTGATTTACATCTCAAATTCTACTCCAGTATCAATAAATAATAAAATAAAATCGAGAGAAAAAATTCACAGAAGCTTGGTTGTGCTCGTGTTAAATGTAATAATGGTGTCTCCATGTTTCTCATCTGTCTAGTATTCCTCTCAAAAATATCAGTGATATTGATCTCTTACACAGGTTGGCCGTTGAAGAAAGTTTATCCATGCCCAGATTCATCATTGGCAGTCAGTGTAAATGCCAATGTTTATTTGAAGTGCTCGACAGGTTCAATAATATCATTTTTATGAAGAAAGAACAATTTTTTGATCCTAGAAAAAAACGGTGATTGGTGATCAAGAATTTTCTAAACTAAAATGATTTTTACGACTTTAAACTTTTCAATTATGAAGTTTTGAAATCAAGAATTTTCTCAATGTGTGAAGAACATGGTTTTCCCTATGATGTATATTTTCTTTTTTCAAGAGGGATATTCCATACAGAGCATAGCTAAATAGGTAGTGTGCTAATTTACATGGCATTTTTATGTCATGTCAAGATTGAAAATATAAATAGAATGGAAAATAGAAAACAAAAACTTTATATAATTTAAAAATAAAGTTGTAGTACATAACTTTAACAAGTGTCACATAGTGGCTAGTACTTGTGTTGTTTTTAGATAGTTTTAATAATAATTATGAAAATACATATTTTGCTTAAAAGCATAATCTTTATTTAATTCAAAAATATAAAGAATTATAATTATAACAATAAAATCAATCTTAAATTTAATTATTAATTATTAATTTAATATTATATTATTTTAGTTATATTTTTAGAATATTATCTATAATTGATCTTAATAAAATAACAATTAATAATTATTAAATTATATCATATAAACAATTCAATATATATTAAAATATTAAATTAGTTTGTATATATTAGAATTATTAAAGATGAAACTATGGTTTTCAAAATGTATTAAAAAATACATTGATTTTAAAAAATTATACAAAATTATAACTTTAAAGAATACATAAAATAATTGATTTTAAAAATAGAAATAATTAATGTATAATGTAATTTTTTATTTAATTTAAATTTAAAGTGTGAATGGAATCCTTGTAAAATAACCAATTCATTTAATTATCTATATATATATATCAGTTTATAAACAATATTATAAATAATAAATATTTAAGATAAATATTTATTTTTGAAGTATATAGAAATATAAGAAAAATTTAAAAATCTATTATTCCTAAAAAAATGTCTCCTTTAATACCAAATTTTTAAACCAATCATGACGTAGGTGAATAATTTTTTCAATATATTAAATTTAAATATATATCAAAATTTAGTCACATTATATACGTTTAATTTATTTAAAATATGTTTCCGTGCAACAATACAATTTGAATCTTTATAAAATTCATTGCTTCCACATGTTATTAGTGTTAGTAGTCACGACAAGGAAATTGATAAGAGTGCAAGAAAAATCTTAAATTGCTACTCAACCTTGAGGGGTTCTATTATTGCCAATAGTTGAAAAGTCGAGCTCAATATTTGTCCTTATGAATCTGAAAACTCTCACCCTCAATAAAATAGTATTAATTAATAATTTTAAAATAATATAAATATTATGATGAAAATGTATATTTTTGTTAAGAATATAATCTTAATTTAATTCAAAAATCTATATAATTGTAATTATAATAATAAAATTAATCTCAAACTTAATTATTATTAATTTAAAATTATTATTTTTAGTTATATTTTTATAATATTAATTATAAAATCTTAATAAAATTTTATTAATAATTATAAAATTATATCACATAGATATTAAAGCTATATTTTAATCACTAAATGAAAAAAATAAACTATGTGTATATTAAAAGTTTTTAAATTATTTTACAAATATTAGAATCATTAAAAAGAAATTTATGGTTTTCAAAATGTATTAAAAAATAGAATGATTTAAAAAAAACTATACAAAATTATAATTATATAGAATACATACAATAATTGATTTTTAATAGAAATAATTGTTATATAATATAATTTTTAATTTTAATTTATATTTAAATTAAATTTAATAGTGTAAATCAACTCCTTGTAAAATAGCTAATTCATTTAATTATCTATATTTTTAACTCCTTTTAATCATTTCAAATCAAAATATAACAACATTTTTAATTTTCAATTTATTACTAAATACAATCAAAAGTACTTCCTCAATACTACTTAAGCATTTGCCAAAGATCTTTACAATCCACTTATTAAATCTACACTTCTTTGGTCACCGTTGACGTTTATACTATATTCTTGTCTTACCAACATTTTAAATTTTTTGTTCTTAAATGTACTCCTATGGACTGCATGTATAAGAAACAGATGTCAAAAATAATTTTCGTAATTTATAATGTTAAAAATTGTACAATTAGACTTTGGTAAATAAAAAGATTGAAAAAATTAAAAGTTAAAATTTGTTTGTGATTGGTTCAAATTAATTTTTTTAATAACTAGTTAACTGGAAAAACAAAAAACTCATTACAATAGTATTGCGTAATGGCAAGTAGTAATAAAAGTGGTGGCCAACAATTTGAACACTTAGAAATTGCTATACAAAAACTACTAGAACAAAGAAACAAAAATAGAAACTAAACTAAATTTAACAATTTTGATGCATTTATTGTAAATTTGAATGATTATAAAGATCCATATGTTGTTTAGCTTAATGTAACCTTGGATGCTTTTAATATTTGTAAGTCATAACTCTTTGAAATCATCAAAATCAATTACCAAGATCTTTAGATGTGCTAAAAATTTGCACAAGCTCTAATCTCTCTTTGTATGAGAGGTTCAAACTTATGACATGACGCCCACATAGTTGAAATATAAACTATTTAGTGTTTAGCTAAAGTAAAATGTGTGGGGTCATAGAAACCCCTTTGCACCCCCTTGAGGATTAGAAATCAATAAGGTTACGAATCTATGTGCAAGTCACTCTCAAGGGTGAATTCAAGACAATGATTCCTTACTAATTCAATATATGGAGAGAAATTAGTTTTGTTGCTATGACACAACACAAGGCCTAGTTATAACATCAATTTTAATTAAATGAAATTCTTAAAATATCTCTTATATACATAGAATAATTTGATTTGATAATCTTAAACTTTACAATCATTGGAGTTGAAATAATTTTTTTAACCTTTTTGTTTTCAATCTATGGAAATAACACTAAACAATTTTGGTCTTTAAATAAAATAAGATGATCATTTAACATTAAATTTCTTTAACTTATAACTAATTGTTCCAATACTAAAATTACTAAATTTCAAACTATGTAAATGGCTTAATCTTTAATTGTTCATCTTATTGGTTATATACCTTAACATTGTCTATTTAAATTATTAATTTATTATGAAAATAATTCCATTTTCATTTCTCCACTATTTTATGGTATAAAATAAAAAGACCTTTCAATTTATTAGTACAAAATTACTTTCTATTATGAAAATGATTTTGTTATAACACTTCCTATTTATTTAATAAAGTATGAAAACCTCCATTCTATATTCTAAATTAAATTCTAATAAGAAAGCGATTTTATTATGATTTCTTAACTATTTTATAGAGTAAAATATATAAACTTTGTATCTATATTCTATAAACAAAATGACATTCTATATAGAGATGATTTATTATCACTGTAAATAAAATATAGAAACTTCCATTCTACTAAACAAAAATTATGGGAAAGAATTGTTTAATGTAATTGATGTGATAGTAGTCTTGAAAAATTATTTATTAAACGTAAATTATAATAATATTGTTATTTTGTAATTTTGACATAAATCCTATTGATTTATTATTTATGCAAATGATACATCGGATTTCTAACTTTTTCCTCTTGTCTTTGTATACAACTTAAAAACTTGATTATGAAAGCATGAATAAATATCTTGCATTAAAATGGTATCAACTGATACGATTTTATGGCAATTCGAGGAAGAGGTTTTTCATAGTAGTGCAGAAAATAATATTGAACAACATGATAACTTGGATTGATGTAAAAAATGTGAGAATAGTATCTAAAGAGAGAACCACAAAATCTTTAGAAAATGCAATTGGTACACTGGATGAAGGATGCTAAAGATGGTAATGAATTTACTGTACTAAACTAGAAGTGGGTCACAAACAACCAATGAATAGTTGCGTAGAGAAGAACGACAAAAACATGTGATTCTAAGAACAAGGAAGAAAAATTAATAATTAAGAAATAGACAATCTATATAATTTCTAAAAGATCTGAACACGGTATTGGCCACTCCAGAATTGTATGAAACGTAACCAGCCTAGATGCTACCTTGGCATTGAATATTTAGTCTACTTGTGAGACTCTGCAGTACAATGAAAGTCCTTTTTACAAGCCCAACAATGGCTATGAACTAATATAGCTAATATCTAGAAAACTTTGTGATTTATTGTGGCTTAGACTGATAAATGGTCTAATATGAATTGGATTGTCACACTTTGATGGCTATTTGACTGGTAAATTTGAGATTTGCTTCTAATTTGACATGAATTCAATTATATATATTTTTAATAAAATAATTTAATAATTTAATTTTCTTTCCCTTGATTATAGAATTGAATTTTTTTTTATTAAAGTTTTCTTTCCATTAATACTAAAGTCAACAAATTACCTATTTTATGTAAGAAAGAACTTATAGTATTTTAAATTTTTTTTCCACTTTTCCTTAAAAGTAATGGATAGTTTAATAGAACTTTTTATTTTCATATTAATAAAATATCAAATATGTGTAAAATAGACCATCTTAAACATGAGCTTTGAAAAGCAAAAACTAAATTATAATAAATCTATTTTATTTTTAGAAAGGTATACTTTAAATAATTTTTTTTAATTCAATTTATAAGATAACTTGTGTCTAATTTTTTTATAAATATGTTAATTTAGTGTATAAATTAAAAAACATTTATATGTATTTTAAAGAGAATAATGATAATTAAAGTTCTATTATTTTCTTAACTCAATTTTTTCTTTTTAATTTTTTTTTAAAAATTATTAAATCTAACCCACCACCTATAATGGAATATTAAACAAATATATTGCTACATTTAATGAGAAAAAAAGTTATGTGCATATCTATTGTTACGCTAGAGTGTTTTGGAAATTTAATTTTAATCTTTATTTCAAAATAAGTTTATTTATATATTCAGTTTAATTTGTAAATATTTTATTAATGTTAGAAAACTATTTAATATTAAAAAAATGACATGATTAATTATCTTTTCTTCAAAATATTAGATAATAAACTATTAAAAATTTTCTTTCTAAAAATTAATTTATGCACATTGAATTTATGCTACCATTATAAAAATTAATGCAATAATTACAAATTTCTTACATGTTATAGCCAAAAAAAATTTCGCATGCAAATAAATAATTTTAAGGAGACAAAGAAGACCAATTTTATATGAATGAAAGCTAGCTACAATTTGTTCATTACTGGGTCCAACAGAAAATTTAACCAATAGAACAACAAAGACATGCCATAAAAGAGAAGAACTATCTACGCGAGCGTCATATAGTATGTTCATTCTTAAAATATGGGATAAAAAATATGTTAATTGTATTTACATTTTCATTCGAACAACACCTGGAGGTTATACATTCAAAAAAAAAATGCAATTAAAATAGTAACAAATCTAGGACCATATACATACTTCTGACGCTTTCAATAAATGCTCGTTAGTATGAGAAGCAAATATGAAAATATGAGCACTTGCTAGCAGCAAAGGTGTTGCAGGAAAACCAATTGTCACCACTCCAATCTATAAAAAAAAAGAACTATCAACATACAAAAGAAATGGTAGACTATGCAATCACTTTAGTCTCAAGACTATTATATTTCAAATGGGAGAACATAGAAAGATAATATATCTTCCTAGAATTTACAAATAACTTTCATTATGTATTAAAACATCAATGATGACTATTGCTCTCGTGATAAATATCTCAATCAGTGCTCTAGCAGATGGAATGAAGGAGAGTATATTTTTCAAATGGATAGCCAGTAACTTGTTGACCAAATCATCTTAAATAAAGTAAGTATAAGGAAGACTCCCTCTTCTAATTAATAATGAAATAATAGAAATAAGGAAAACTTACAAATTATGCAACTTCTCTTTAGTTAACAATAATATTAATAAGGAAAGCTTACAATTTGCATAAAATAATTATCTATATTACTCCTAGCTAATTGGATTAAGTATAAAATGTTTGGTTGATAAAGAAAACTTGCAAATTATGCATCTTCTCTTCTAGTTAAAACTAATATTAATAGGGAAACCTTAGATTATAAATAAGGAAAACTTGCAAATATGAAACTTCACCTCTAATTAAGAATAATGTTAGTAAGAAAATCTCGTAATTTTCATAAAATAAATACCTATATTACAATAAATTAACTAGATTTAGTATAAATTAATTAGTTAGTAAGGAAAACTTACAATATTTATGAAATTGCAAGCCAATTGGATTAAGTATAAGTTGAACTTAAAAAAAACTAAAATATAGTAGAATTGCTTGTATATGAAAAGTTGTCTTTCAAAAGAAGTTTATTTCTATTTTATAGAGTATTGCTACTATTTTTGGCTGCATAGAAACTACACTTTCTTAAGCTTCAATTTCTTTTGGAAACATAAAAAGAAACCTCTTACTGTAAATCTGTCTTCTTCTAGGTCTGTTGTTAGGAAGAAAAAGAAATCTTTGATTAGTCCTCTGGTTACTCATTCACTTGAGGTCAAGAGGAATCTACAAAATGTGTTTATTGAGGGTAGGAATTCTCAAATTCATGAAAAGAGGGGAGCCTCTACCTCACCGCGAAGCCAATGAAGCTTATTTCCTGGAATTTTAGAGGCTTAAATGCCCCTAACAAAAAGAGCTTGATTAAATCTCAAATGGATTTAATGAAGTGTGATATTTTTTTGTTATAGGAAACTAAGCTTAGTTTGTCTTCTGTGAATTCTCTTTTTTCTTCTTGGAAGTTATGGAAATTTGTTTCTTCCCCTGGTATTGCTGCTTTGGGGGGCCTTTCTTTCCTTTAGAGTGATTATATGATTGATTTGAATCTTGTGGCTTCTTTAGCAAATTGGATGTTATCCTTGGTCAAGAGAAGGGTTTCAAAGGTGAAATTTTGGCTTTTTAATATCTATGGTCCCTCTGCTATTTTGGAGAAGAGGAAACTTTGGAAAGAACTTTTGTTAGTTTCTTCCCCTTTGAAGGATTGTATGTTGGTCCTTGGTGGCGATTTTAATGCAATTTCAAGTTTGGATGAGAATTATGGTGGCATTTTACCCAATCATAGGATTGTTGCTAATTTTGTTTCTTTTATTCAGGATATGGGTCTGTTTGATTGTAAGACCCAGAATGGTCCTTTTACTTGGACAAATATGAGAAGGGTTTTTTCTCAAATTGTGGAAAGATTGGATTGTTTTCTTGTTTCTCAAAATTGAATAGAGTCTCCTTTGGAATTTTCTTCTCTAGTTTTGCCTAATGTAGGGTCTAATCATTTCTCGGTTTCCTTCTCTATTTTCGATGACCAAGCTCCTTAGAAGATTTCTTTTAAATTTGAACCAATGTGGTTTAGGGACCCTTATTTTTTACCTCTATTAAAGGAATGGTGGCTATCTTCTCCTTTTTGTTTGGGGTCCTAGATGTTTTAGATTGTAAAAAATCTAACATTCTTGAAAGGGAAAATTCAAATTTGGAATTCCACTCATTTTAAGAATATTTTTCATGAGAACGCTCATCTTCAACATGAAATTAAATATTTTAATGATTATGTTCTTCTTCATGGTATCGATTCTGCAACTTTTGATAAGTTAAAATCTCTCAAATCTCAACTTGAAGAGTTTCTTTCTCAGGAAGAGATTTATTGGAGACAGAAGTCAAGAGAGTTATGGCTTTTTGAGGGTGACAGGAACACTAATTTTTTTCATTCATCTACTAAACTTAAGAGATATAGAATAGAATATCTTGTATTCAGGATGTTAGTGGTTTCCTCTTGTTAGATTTTGATGAGATCTCTTACGAGGCTGTTAGATTTTGTAAGTCACTTCTATCTTCTGAATATGTCCAACTAGATGTTAGTTTGGTTAGCCATATTCCATCTCTTGTTTCTATTGAGGATAATAAAATGCTTATGTCCCCTTTCACGATTGATGAGATCAAGGAGGTTGTTTTCGCTATGGGTCCTAACAAGGCCCCTGGTCCTGATGGTTTTACTCCATTATTTTTTTTATAAATGTTGGCATTTTGTGGGTAATGATGTCCTTTTAGCTCTTGAGGAAGCTAGACAGAATAGATCTATCCTTAAAGAACTTAACACTACACTGATTTTTATTATTCATAAGGTGGATAATCCCAAGACTTTTGCTGATTTTCGTCCAATTTCCCTTTGCAATACATTATACAAAATCTTTACTGAGATAATTTCTATTAGATTGGCTAAAATTATCCCTAAAGTTATTTCCCCGGAGCAAGGTAGTTTTGTCCCAGGTAAAGAGACTATTGATGGGGCTATTGTTGCTCATGAGGTTTTGCACTCAATTGCTTCTCTGAAGTTTCCATCTATGATTCTTAAACTTGACATGATGAAATCCTATGATCGGGTTGATTGGGGTGCATTGTGTCTGGTTTTATCTAAATTGGGTTTTTCTTAATCTTGGATTAAGTGGGTTCATTCTTATATTTCATCTGCTAGATTTTCGGTCCTTTTGAATGGTTCTCCATGTGGTTTTTTCTCATATTCTCAGGAAATTAGATAGGGAGACCCTCTTTCTTCGTTCTTGTTTATCCTTCTAGCTGAAGCATTTAGTTGGGCAATTAGAGCGACTAGGTCTATAGGTTTGTGGAGAGGGATTAGTATTTCTAAGGTTCCTAATCCTATTTCTCATTGTCTATTTACTTATGATACTTTATTATTTGGTCATGGCTTGATGTAAGAAGCAAAAGTGATTAAAAAAATAATTATGAATTATTCTTCTTTTTCGAGGCAAAAAATAAATACTTCTAAATCTAAGATTTTCTTTCTTAATACTTCTCCTTTCCTTCAACAAATATTGTAGTCTTTTTGGGGTTTTGAGATTGGTGTTTTTCCTTGTAAGTATTTGGGAGTCTGATGTAGAGCTAGGAAACAAATTAGGTGAAAACTTTCTCTCACCCACAACTACTATGTCCAAAACAAGTTCTTTTGTTATTTCAAGGTGTAAACAACACACCTACCAAATACTCAATTCACACCACAATTTGTGTGACCAGATCCATACCGGTTTAGTATCTTCTGGTATCGGTATGATGAAAATATTCTACCCTTGTGTGAATGGAAGACAATCTTCTGGTACCAATAGGATGGAAAGCTATTGGATTTTGTCTATCGGTGGTCCAACCAACACAAAAATTCCATAAGATATGGCTATCAAATATGTTGGGGGATACTTGTCTTACAACTATCATATTGTCTAGTAGCTCTAGCAGTTGAGTTCTCCAAATACAACTTAACAAAATTCCAAAGGACAAGACAAATTGACGGCATATTTCGATACCCATTATCAAGTTACAAAATTCCCCAAAGGCATAGAGTCTAACCACAAGTTGAAAGGTTTTTACCCTTATTGTCCTTCTAGACATAATTAAGCCAATTAGGCCTAACTTATGAAGAAAATGCCCTTTATATTAGTCCCCGGACTAAACCAACACTTCTAAAAGGTGGGTTAATGTATCAAACCACCAAATCCAAGGTTTTAAGACTTGATCCCATCTTCTTTTTCTTCTGCAAGTGATTTCTACTTCTATAGTTTGGGCGGTCACATAGAGATGCTCACCTAGGGTCAATTCAATCTCTTCGGGCTTGAAGCCTCCCTGCAAACCAATACCAAAATCTTATGATACAATGGCCCTTCTAAAATTTTCCCATTGTTTGTTTGGTCCTCTAGTGAAAATGTCAGATTAAGGGCATCTTTACGGTGAAACCCTATGTGCTGGCAGGGTTTGTGACCAGTATGGTTTGTTTTTATGGATCTCTACAACCTGATAGTTAAAAAACTTCAAAATTGATTCAAATGAAAGGTAAGAGACTTCCCTAACTCATCCAATTGGGTTCAGGAATCCACCAGTCTGTATTGGTCAGAAATGAACAACAAAAGTGCATAATTTTAGAAAAACTACAAATATATTGAATTGCTCCAAAACTCCAAAACATCATCAATTTCATCAACTTCAACAACTACACCAACAAAAACTTGGAATTGATCCAGGTGGGCATAATATACCCTCCCTAATGGTTTCCAACCACTTTTCAAACTTTGGAACCGTTGGAGGATTAGTTATCCCTTTTTACAATATTTTGCAATGACAACAAAAGTTGTCAACTTGCACTTTTCAAATTTGGCGAGTCTAAGGATTGGTCTGATATTTTTAAGACCAATATTTATTTTCCTAATTCATGCCTAGAATCCTACTGACAAACATGGTCATTTGTATGTATGCTTGAGATGAAGATTTTAAAGACATCTACAACGTATGCACTAAGTTTAGTAGTCGGTATCATTTAGAGTATTCTGATTATTTGATTCAAGATGGTGTTCTTTTCAAAGGATGACAATTATGTTGGAATATGATGAAGTGGTGATAATCTATGTTGTAATTGATGTCAATAAGTGCTCAAGGAAGTGAGCCGGTATGCACCGGTATGAAGATCAGAAGCAGTAATGGTCAACCAGAATGGAGTGGACTAGTGTCGACGTTCATTAAGTGTGACTACCAGTTGGTAGTCGCAGCTCTAGGGTTACCGATTTGGCAATTTGGCTTGTGCGGCACAACCATTGACGTTTTGTGACCAGTTAGGTAAGGAATAAGGATAAGGATCAAGATTCCATGTCGGTTGTGTGCACGTGAAAGATTTCTTTGTTGTTCTTGCATGTGAAGATTGAATGAATTGAATGCCTAGCTTGGGAATGAGCATTTTTCTTAGCAGTGTGTGAAGAGCACATGATGGGTTATTGATTTCCAGATGCAGTGAAGATTGGATGATGAAAAATGCCTTGAGATCTATTTTAGATCATTTCATTCTATTTAATATGTTTGGACGGTCATGATTAGATCGCTTGTAAGTGTAAACTTGAAATATTTAGGGTTTAGGGTTTATGTTACTAACCTAATTCTTGTCTATATGGTTGATGAGTTTTATTATTGCAGTTGTTGGAAAAAGTTGTGTTTGTGTCCATGTGTTGGATATTTGATACTTGCCAAACCAGAGTGAGGAATCTATAGAGTGTGATTGTAGAAGAGAGGAACTGAAAAGGATCTACCCTAGCAAGAAATGTTGTTATCAGATCAGAGTTTTTTTACCTGTTGTCTTCTAACCATTTCAATAGAAGGTAAATCCCTTGACCAGGTAGCTTTAATAGGATTTGTTGTAAATCCTCTAACCAGGTGGGTCAAGATTATTGAGTTATTCACATCCTCTAGCAAGGTAACTCTTAATAGGGTTTCAACCTTTAACAGGGTATATAGCCATCCCTTAACTAGGTGATCCCTAACAAGATCGGTTCCTAACAGAACCTTTATTGTAAAATATTTAACCGGACTAGGCTCCTAACAGAGCGGACTTCAAAAGAGTTCACAAAAAATATTGGGGGTATTCATTCCCACGGTGATTTTTCCCATTTGGGTTTCCATGTGGAAAATCTGTGTGTTATGGGTTGTGAGTTTTTCATGTGATGATTGTGTGACTCTGATTAAGTTAGATATGCATGTAGTGATAAATAGTTGTGGTATTATTGATACAACTCATGCATGATTATATCGGTGAAGTAGTCATCAATATTTAAGATCTATTGAATGTTGTCTGAAGTATTTATGTTTAACTAGTATTGCTATGGTTAAGTACAGTAGTGAAGACAACCGGTTAGCTGCATTTTAATATGATAAAGTGTTAAAGCAGTTTTTTTTTGTGTACTAATTCTCCCCCCCTCTCAGTGTTAGTTAGGACCTTAGTATTTCATCATTATTCAACAATTGGTATCAGAGCACATCCATGTCCTCGGTGTTATAAGATTAACTGCTTGAGGCAAAAGATCTTGCTTTAATGATGAAGAGGGAAGATCCTAAGTTCAACATGGACAAATTTAAAATACAAAAGGATAGGATGAAGATATATATCAAGAGTTTGGGTACACAACACTGAAACTATGTTGAGAATGCCTATGCAATCCCCTCTAGCATTCTAACCGATGATCAAAAAAGAGATACAAGAAAATGGGCAAGTCATGGAAGCCCTTATGAGCAGCTTGTCTGATGTAGAGTTCTTTGATGTACAAGATAAGGACAATCTGAAAGAAGTATGGGACAACCTAGAATGTATTTATTGTGGTGATGAACATGTCAAGCAGACTAGGGAAGAAAACCTTAGAGGAAAGTTTGAAGATATGAGAATGGTTGAAGGAGAGACCATTCAACAGTATGGCATAAGAATCAAGACAGTGGTTGGAGAGATCAAGAGCACTGGTGAAACAATTGATGATGCCATTGTTGTCAGTAAAGTTATGAGATCACTTTTACCGGTCTATGCAATTAGGGTTGTCGCTATTCAAAAGCTAAGTTCTATCTAAAAAACCAAGGTATCTTTAGACTCTATTATTGCAAAGTTAACGGTGTATGAATTGAATGGATATGATGGTAGTGTTCAGAAGACTGAGTCAGCCTTTACAGCGTCTTCTTCCTCTACACCAACTAAGAAAGGAAAAGAGGTAAGTACTAGTTATGAATCCAAGCCAAGTAGAGATATGGTTGATGAGGAGATTTTGATGGATTTTGAAGCTCTTCTTGACAAGAGACTTTCAAAAGGCACCAAAAAATACAGAGGTAAGCTTCCTCTGAAGTGTTTTTCCTGCAATAAGTTAGGACATATAGTTGTTAACTATCCTAACAATGATAATAAGGATAAACCGGAGAGGTTTAGGAAGTATAAAGGAGTAGGTAGGAGAAATTGTCTTGTTGCAGTGTATGAAGGTGTTACCGATGAGGAACCCAAGGATGAAGAGAATGAGGACATAGTGTTTGTGGCTATAAAGGAAGAGTTATCTGACCAGAAAGGCCTTGTCTCACATACTGACAACTCTAACGAGTAGATCATTGATAGCGGTTGTTCTCACCACATGATCGGTGACCAGACAAAGTTTTATGTCTCTTGAAGAATATTATGGCGGTATTGTCCGGTTTGGCAATGATGGACCGTGCATGGTGAAAGGAAAAGGATCCATCTTACTAAATGGAAAGAGCAATGCGGATGATGTCTACCAAGTGGAAGGCCTTAAGAATAATATTTTGAGTGTTTCTCAACTGAATGACAAAGGACTCATACTGGAATTCAAAGGTCGAGTCTATAGAATAATTTGAAAGAGTGGTGAACTTATTGCCACTAGTAAGCAGACCAAAGGAAACCGGTTTCAGCTAAGTTCCAAGATTAGTCAATGCCCGATGGCAAAATTTGATGATAGTTGGATATGGCATAGGAGACTTTGTCATATAAATTTTTATAGTATTGTAAAGCCTAGTAAGATAAGGGCAGTGAGAGGATTGCCCTTGCTGAACAAACCGGAGAAATCCTTGTGCAGAGAATGCCAACTTCGGAAGATGTCTTACACAACATTCAAAGGTAAGTCTTTTTCCAAAGAGAACATACTTGATCTAGTGCACACCAATCTATGTGGTCTAATGAAAACTAGAAGCATTTAGGGAGATCAATACTTCATGATTCTTACCGATGATTGCTCAAGAATAATGTGGGTCACATTCTTGAAAGACAAATTTGAGGCATTTGGAAAGTTCAAAGCCATTAGGGCATTAGTGGAGAAGGAGAGCGATAG
The DNA here is from genome assembly GCF_030272615.1 of Cryptomeria japonica. Lineage (NCBI taxonomy): Eukaryota > Viridiplantae > Streptophyta > Pinopsida > Cupressales > Cupressaceae > Cryptomeria > Cryptomeria japonica. The sequence goes on along the minus strand of NC_081409.1, from coordinate 810,917,062 downwards.
AAGGATAAAATTCCTAAGGACCGATCAGGGAGGTGAATTCACTTTTGATGAATTCAATAAGTACTGAGGAGAACGGGATCAAGAGGCAATTATCTATCCCAAGGACACCACAACAGAATGGCATAGCAGAAAGAAACAACAGGACTGTGGTTGAAGCGGCCTGAACTATGTTGATCCAAGGAAATGTAGCTCACACATTTTGGAGAGAAGCAATGAGCACTACAGTCTATACCATGAACTGAGTACTCATTAAGAAAGGTAAAGAAAAAACTCCTTATGAGTACTGGAATGGGAGAACTCCCAATGTGAGTTATTTCAATATGTTTGGGAGTAAATGCTATATTAGGAGAGGTGAGAACTTGTGTAAGTTTGATGCTAAGTGTGATGAAGGAATATTTATGGGATATTCTACTAAAACTAAACCTCTCAAGTGCTACAACAATAGGACTCGTAATATTGTTGAGAGTATCAATGTCAGGGTTGATGAATCCCCTGAGAAGCTTGACAAAACGGATAGCGAGCAAATAAAAGATGAACTAGGTTTAGCCTTCTGGGAACCAGTTAAGAAAGAAACAAGTGACAAACACTGCAAAGACCTCAGTGTTTCTGTACTAGTAGAAGCTTCAGTGGGTGAAGAAGAAGATGAAGTGGGAAAAGAAGAGGAAAAGCAAGTGAAACCTATGTAAGACTGTATCATGATCCGAAGCAGATCATAGGAGACAAAGATGCAGGAATATTTACAAGGAGAAAGGTGAAAGAAAATTCTTGCATGATTTTAGAATTTGAGCCTAAGACCAGTAGAGAGGCACTTACTGATGAAGACTAGATAGAGTCAATGGAAGAGGAGTTGGACTAGATAGAGAAGAATGCAACATGGTCCTTGCAACCCAGACCGGAACACAAGAATGTCATAGGTACCAAATGGGTATTTAGGAATAGGCTAAATGAAGCAGTCACGGTGGTAAGGAATAAAGAAAGACTTGTATGCAAGGGATATGCTCATGAAGAAGGAGAAGACTATGGAGAAACCTTTGCCCCAATGGTTAGACTAGAAGGTGTTCGAATTCTACTTTCATTTGCAGCATTCAAGGGATTCAAGGCATACCAAATGGATGTGAAGTCTGCCTTCTTGAATAGAATCTTGGAGGAAGAAGTGTATATTGAGAAACCAGATGGGTTTGCTTTGTCATAAGATAGTGACATGGTGTGCAGATTACACAAGGCCTTGTATGGATTGAAACAGGCACCAAGGGCATGGTATGAACGATTACACTCTCATCCTATGAAGATAGGATTCTAGAGAACAAGTGAGGACAACAACATCTACTTGAGATTTGAAGGTGGTCAAATTCTGATATGTGAAGTATTTGTAGATTATATAATCTTCGGTGGAGATGATGATATGATTCATGCATTTGTAGATGAGATGAAAAAGGAGTTTGAGATGTCACTGATTGGAGAGATAAAGTTTTTCATTGGTCTATAGATTCAACAGATGAAAGAGGGTATCTTCATTACCTAGCCCAAGTATATCAAAGAGGTATTGAAGACCTTGGGCATGGAGGAGATAAAACCAGTTGGAACATCGATGGTGACCAACTGCAAACTAACAAAGGAGGATGATACAACATTGGTGGATGAGGAGTACTAGTCAATGATTAGTAAGTTGCACTATGTTGTGCACAACACACCAGATATTGCTCATGCAATGGGCATAGTAGCCTATTTTCAGAAGAGTCCAAGAGAATCCCACTTAGTAGCAATAAAGAGGATTCTTAGATACCTGAAAGTGAATATTGATTATGGATTGTGGTATCCATACAATGATGACTTTGATCTCAAAGTGTTTACCAATGCAGATTGGGAAGGTAATGCGGACGACCAGAAGAGCACAACTGGTGGAGCGTTGTTCCTTGGTGGAAGACTATTCTCATGGATGAGCAAGAAGTAGAGTTGTATTTCCTAGTCTACAGCTAAAGAGGAGTATGTGGCAGCATTTATGAACTGCACTCAAGCAATCTAGATGAAGCATGTACTGAATGGCTTCAAAGTGACTATATCTAAACTGGTGAGTAATTTCTGTGATAATACTAGTGCAATAAATATTTCCAAAAATCTAGTATTGCATGCTAGGACCAAGCATATTGAGCTCAAGTATCATTTCTTGAGAGAAAAGGTTTAGAATAAAGTGGTTGTATTAGAACATGTTTCCCATAAGGAGCAGCTAGCAGACATATACACTAAGCCCTTACCGAAGACTACATTTACCTATTTGAGAGGTGAATTAGGGGTTCTGCCCCTTCATGAAGTAAATTAAAGTTGTGTGCTCCACATCAATCAGGTGCTACCATGTCAGATCTTACAGGATTTATGTGTTGAATGATGCTACTCCATAGGGGGAGCAGCATAGTGGAGACCGGAAGCTTGTGCCTCCACTTTGGCATTGTTGTCAAAGGGGAGAAGATATCTGATGATGAAGATATATGATGGAGAAGATATATGTTTGAAGGACAATATGCAAGTGTGAGAAGTGATTTTACAAAGTGCACACTGACTAGTCCAAGTGGGGGGTGATCTTTTTAAGTTGAACCGGTATATGTTATTGAGCATGGTACAGATACTGAGCAATAATACATAGAGTATTTCCATCAATTCCAAAGGGGGAGATTGTTGGCATATGATGAAGTGGTGATAATGTATGTTGTCATTGATTTCAATAAGTGCTCAAGCAGGTGAACCGGTATGCACCAGTATGAAGATTGGAAGCGATTATGGTCAACCAGAATGGAGTGGACTAGTATCAGGGTTCACTAAGTGTGACTACCGGTTGGTAGTCTCAGCTCTAGGGTTACCTGTTTGGCGATTTGGCTTGTGCGGTGCAACCGATGATGTTTTGTGACCAGTTAGGTAAGGAATAAGAATAAGGATTAAGATTCCGCATCAGTTGTGTGCACGTGAATAATTTCTTTGTGGTTCTGGCACGTGAACATTGAATGTATTGAATGCCTACCTCGAGAATGAGCGTTTTTCTTAGTGGTGTGTGAAGAGCGTGTGATGGGTTATTGATTTCCAGATGTGGTGAAGATTGGATGATGCAGAATGTCTTGAGATCTATTTTAGATCATTTCATTCTATGTAATGTGTTTGGATGGTGAAGATTGGACTTCTTGTAAGTGTAAACTTAAAATATTTAGGGTTTAGTGTTTATGCTACCGACCTAATTGTTGTTTATAAGGTCTATGAGTTTTGTTATTACAGTTGTTGGCAAAAGTTGTGTTTGTCTCCGAGTGTTGGAGATTTGATCATTTCCAAACTAGAGTGAGGAATCTGCAGAGTGCGGTTACAGAAGAGAGGAACTGAAAAGGATCTGGAGCTATCCTTCGAAGGGATATTCTGAGGCTTGATGGCAAAAATTACATAGTATGGAAGATTCAGATGGAGACTCATCTGAGATGTCTTGGAAAGGAGATTTGGGAAATCACATAGAATGGTGTCACACCTTATAATCTGGGATCTGATAATCCTCCTCTGGAAAACCTAGACAAGGAGCTTGAGAATGATTGTAGAGAAAGAGAAGCCCTCTTGTGTGCACTTTGTGATAAAAAAATAATGGGATTAACTGACAAATCATCTAGAAAGGCTATATGGGATAAGTTGGAGACTCTTAATGAAGGTGACCCTATAGAGAAGATTGCTAAACTTAATGCTTACTAGGTGAGATATGAAAACTTGAAGATGGAAGAAGATGAAAGGATTACTGCATTCATAGAAAGAGTAAATGAGATTGTTATGGGAATTCAATGTTGTGGTGGAACTCTGAGTGAAGATGAAATTGTTTCTAAAGTCTTGAGAGACCTACCACCAGCTTACAAAATGAAGGCTACTACTATTAATGAGTTGAGAACAATGGCTAATACATATTTCAAAAGAGATACTTTGGTTGGGAAACTATCTGCATTTGAGCTTGAAGAATTTGGACCTTCTAGAGCTGTGAAGTCTAAACCTGCTTTTCATGCATCTACATCTACAACCAATAAGCAATACTGGAAAGCTTTATATGCAAACAAATTAGAAGATATGAAGAGAGAAGATGATGAGTTTGAGAAACTTGAAGCACTATTTGCTAGAAGAGTACCTAAAGGATTGGTAGGAAGTAAGTATGAAGGAAAAGAACCTTCTACATGTTTTGCATGTAATAAGATTGGTCATTTTTCATTTAGATGTCCTGAAAGGAATTCAAGATTGGAAGAAAGAGTTAGAAGATCATTTAAGCCTAACCCTGGATATCAAAACAAGTATAAGTACAAGAAAAACAAAGACAAATCATGCTATGTAGCAGATGAGGAAGGTATTACTGATTTTGAAGATGAAGTGGCAGAAGATTCTGCTAGTGGTTTCGGCAATGGGAAGGAATGGGTGTTCCTGGCTACCAAAGAAGATGATCCAACATTGGAAGAGAATGTACCTAAAGAGAAGGCACTTGCTACTAAAATTGAAGATAAGGATGAATGGGTAATTGATAGTGGTTGTTCACATCATATGATTGGAGATAAAGGAAAGTTTCTATCTTTCCAAAAATTTGATGGTGGTCTAGTTAGATTTGGAGATGACAAAGAATGTATGATCAAAGGAAAAGGAACTATATCATTGGATGGTAAGAACAATACTGACAATGTTTATTATGTTGAAAGTTTGAGGAATAATATTTTGAGTGTAAGAAAACTGCTAGATAAGAGATTTCAATTATAGTTCAAGGATGGAAAATGCAAAATCATTAACAAATCTAGTTTGGAGATTGCAACCGGTACACAGACAAAAGGTAATAAATTTCATTTGAACTCCAGTGAGAAAAAATGTTTGATTAAACAGATTGATGAGATTTGGCTATGGCATAAAAGGTTATGTCATGTGAATTTTGATTGCATTGTGAAGATCAGTTCAACTAAGGTAGTTAGGGATATACCTAAGATTATGAAGCCCTATAATCTGGTATGTAAAGAATGTCAAATAAGTATACAGGTCAGAACCTATTTTAGGAGTGTACAAGATAAATCAAATGATGTTCTTGATCTTATTCATAGTAATTTGTGTGGCCCTGCTAGAGTAAAAAATTGTGACCGGATGAAGAATTTTGACAAGCAGGTAAACCTGAACTGGTAAAGACCCTATGGCAATCGGTTTAGTCCATTTGAGATGGAAAAGGTAACAAATGTTATTTACACCATCTGTAATAACTTTTTTCATATGGTTATGAACTACAAAAGAAGAACAGGAAGAGGAAATCTAGGAACTTGGAAATCATCTAGTATGGCCTGTTATCACTCTAACAAACCACGACACTTAGCAAAATTCTATAGATACAAAAATACCAAACTAGTCAATTCTTCTAAGGATCAGAAAGGAAAGCATAAAGTTAATGTTGAAGAAACTGTTGGCATTTTTGATGTTCATGTTGTGATTGTCATTGATGGACACACATTTTCATTAAGATTCTCTTTATATGTGTGAGTTAGAGAACAACTAGTATTTGTTCCAACTAGTATGCTATATTATAGTCTTTAGACTATTGATGTTTTGTAGAATGTGTTTACTAGTCTGAAGCGGCATGTTGACCCCAAGCGGTACGAGGGATTAAAGCAGCATAACACATTTTTACCAGTCTTCATTTTGACAAACCGACAACCGGTATTTTGTATGAACTGGTAATACTCTGTGATGAGTTACCATCCACTGATCATTTGATGGTGCCGACTCTCTGGCAGTGCTTTTTGTGTCGTGTTACCAGAGATGTCCAGATGCATTGAACCTAGGAAATTGTATTATAATCATATTGGACCTACATGAAATCAGATTCCTTCATAAGGACGTCATGTCTAGGGTTCTAAGTTTGTTATTGTTGAGCTTGATGTTGGTACTAGGGTTCAAGGTAGTTGAAGAGTTAGAGAGAGTATGAATGTGTAGAAGACTAAATTAATGCTATAATGCATTAAGATCGAGCTATCAAGGATCTAACCAAGAAATCAGTGCTACTTGCTAGATCACTCACTTGTTGATTACTAATATCTTTGACAAGTCTGTAGCCCTTAACCGGGTAGGCCCAAAAGCCTCTCGTAAATCCTCTAACAAGGTGGTTCACATCTGTGGATCTAAAATCCTCTAGCCAGGTAGTCTTTAATCGGACTTATCTCCTAACAAAGATTGAGATTCCTAACAAGATCTATTCTGGTGAAGAACGTTGTAAGACTTTAACCGGTTTGACCTTAACCGGTATGGTTTCTATTCTGCAGATAGTTACTTGTGAGTTCCATCTCACCGTGGTTTTTCCCATTTGGGTTTCCAAGTCAAAATCTCTTGTGTTATGGTGTTTGTGCTTTTGTGGGTGAATGCATTATTAGCTATTTTATTTTCATGTTTGTTAACTGGTTTGTCTACTAAATTGTTTTACCGGTTTATTGTCAGTCTTGCAAAGTGTTTAAGTGCAAAGATTGTTGGCATACTAATTCTCCCCCCCCCCTCCCTCTTAGTATTCATCAATTGGTATCAGAGAATACCTTTCTATAAGTTTAACCACTTAGAAAGAGATATGGGGGAATACACCTTGAGGGAACTTACTCATCGACTCACTCAGTCTGAGCAAGCCTATGATGATCTTATGGTCAAATACAAGGCATCTCAAGCAAAAAGGAGAGAACATGTAGAAAAACTAATGGAGCTATCTAAAAATAGTTCTGCAAATGAAGCAGACATGGAAGCCCTAATTTTAGAAGTAAACAAGTTGAATGAATCAAACTCCAACCTGAGAAAGGAGTTGGAAGGACTGACTATCCGGATGTGTCAAGAGCTTGAGAACCGGAGAAAAGCTGAAGACCTAGTGAAAGAAAGAGATCATGAGATCTCCGAGCTAAAATAAGAGATGAGTGCCCTAAATGCTCAACTCCATGCAAGCAAGGTGGAAAAGGAAGACATGCAAGGAGAACTAAACATTGCCATCTCTGAGAATAAAAACTTGATGGAAACAAATGCTGCTATTTCTAAAGAACTCTTTGAGTCAAAGGAAATACTTGCTAAGTTCAACAATAGTACTGTCAAGCTAGAGCAAAAGCTTGAATCTGCCAAACCGGTCAAGAATACCAATGGACTTGGTTATTCCGGTCATGAGGAAGGTGAGACCTCTGGTACAAATGCTAGAGCATAAAAGAAACAACCGACATCAAAGGATAAAGGTAAGAAAAAGTTTAAACCTATTTTCTTTAACTGTCTTAAAGAAGGACATACTGCAAATGTGTGTAGGAGTAAGGCTTACAACAATTTTCCTTATTTCCTAGATGATAAGCCTAGATCCTATAGATTCAATGGTAACTGTCATGCATGCAACAAGTATGGGCATAGAGCATTTGAATGCAGGTCTGTCATGAATGATATTGGAAGATATCCTCAGAGGACCCAAGGAGTTGGTCCTAAACCTTTTGTGAACCAGAATCACAACCAGTTTAATGTCTTCAATCATCAGCCAAGAAGCGGTGGTTATCAAGCGGCAACTGGATGGAGAGAAAATTGTATGATCTGTCATGGTCATGGTCACACTGCTGCAACATGTAGAAGAAAGAATGGAAACATGAACAATGGACCTTGGAGAGCACCTGGATTGGTCTCCTATCACTGCAACAAACTAGGTCAAATTGCCAGATTCTGTAGATCAAGAAAGGACATATCTGATAATATACCGGTCACACTAGAAGGAAACATTGATGTTGACACCGTTCAAGCGGATATGAACAAAACCTGGAAGAAGAAACCAGTGGTGTTACAAGAGGATCCGGTTTCTGCACCTAGTGTGGAAATCACGAAACCAGCAAACTAAGCTTCAGAAAAGCTTAGGGGGAGCAAACAGCAAAATGTTTCGAACCCCTGTTTTACACCAATAAAAGACCTTAATCGGTATGTGATACCTGTCACTTGGCAGAAGACCAGAAATGGTAAAAAGGCAAATTAGGGTTTACACCCTAATAGAGGAGAATTAATGGTGGTAGGTGAGAGATATGTTTAAAGGCATTTTTCAAATCATTTCTCACTATCTATTTTTGAGCAAAGAAAAGTTTTTCAAAGAGTAGAGCGATGAAAAGGGGATTTTAGCTGAGATCTTGAAAAATTAACAAACCACGAAGGAGATTCAAATTCAAACTGCAAACGGTCAAGTGGAGAACACAAAGTGGTGATTTAGCAATCGACGGAGTGTGGAGTGAAGGAGAATCAAAAAGCCCTAAATTCACGTGTTTTAAAAAGGTATTTCTTGAAGTTCTTAAATTTTCTATCATGGCTTCCACATCTCATACCAGTTCTAGTGCATCCATTGAGTCTGAAAGTTTTATTCAACGAAAGTCCAAGTATAATTCTCTATCACAAGTTCTAGCTGGTGTGATAGTAGAAGAGGGAATTTCTGACTACATAGACTGCAAGATTGAAGACCTAGGGTCTCTAGCTATCCACTCCCCATTAGGTTTGTTTTGTGGCAAGGATAAGAAAATCAAACTGGAGTATAATATCTTAGAGAAGAAGAAACTTCACAATGTTGTCTACTTCCTGGAAGATTTTACAGAAGATCACATAAGGATCATTTTGAGCAAAGTCCATGGTGACAAGATGTACCTAGAGAGCATGCATGATATCATGTCACAAGAAATTCATGCAATCACCGGTTTTTGAAACACAAGGGAAGTGCCAACCCTAAGGACAATAAGCAAAATAGAAATGAAAAGGCTCACTAGTTCAGTGAGTGACTCACGAGGCATGATAGTCAACTCCATCAAGGATGATCTAGTTAAGTATGTCTACATGGTGATAGGCTACTGGATATTCTCTGCCAGTAGAATTAACTCTGTATTTGCTGCAGCGATAAATTTTGCTTACTAGATGATTAAGGAGGACGCATCATTTGACCTATGCACCGGTATGTAGAGGCAACTACTGTCAAACCTGAAGTCGATCAAACAGGATAATGTACAAAGGTTTAAGTTTGGACAACTACTGGTCGGGTTGTTCTTGTACTTTCAAGGATACTTTATAGGAGTAGGAGATGTCCAGTGGTCTCCTGACCAACTGGTAACCAAGCAAACCAAGGAGAGCATTCAAGCAATTGGAACTGGCTACCCTGATGTTCTGAACAAGTATTTGGATGAGTTCAGATGAAAAATGAGCCAAAGGATGAGGATCTCAGGTGATATCATCAAGAAATATGAAGATGATATCTGTTTCACCATTCAGGTGGATAAATGCATAATGGAGGCTATTGAGCCTAGAATGGAAGAAGTGGAGCCAATGGGCTATGAGGTAGTGTACGATATGCTAGAAGGGTATGCCTCTACCCTTAATGCCTCACCTCTTGATCCTAAGGTAAAGAGGACCGTAACCTGTCTAGAAAGGGTTACACCGGTCAAGGAACCCTCTACAAAGAAAGGAAAAGAACCTATAGTAAAGAAGGCAAAGGCAATGCCTACAACATCAGCATCGGTTACTACTACAGCTCCAAAAGTGACCAAGCAGTCACCAGCCAAAAAGAAACCGGAAGCAGCACCGGCTAAAGTCTTTGAGAGGAAAAGGAAGACAAAGAGAAATACATCAGACTCTAAAGAGACTATGTCTGAGGAGCAGCCAAAGAAGGTGAGATAGATAAGAAAGAAAACAAATAATGAACCAACATCATCTGCATTGGTAAATATTGATATCTCCTCATATAAAGCTTTGACACATTGTCAAAGAACAATAAAGAATATTAGGAGAAAACATGATTTAGTAGACTACTATGATGATTTTAGTGATGAGGAGAAAGAAGAAGTGCTATAGGAGATTATTGTTTATTTGTGTACAAATGACTGGTCACCATCAGAGATTAAATCTCAGACACTGGATTCTTTGTATAAGGCATTAGATAATAAATGGCGCATTGCCATAGAAAAGGAATAGGAAATTAAGGAGAAATTTTTTTCTTAGTACTTTCTTGACCTGTCAAATTATGAATTATTTGATGTTATTGACCAAAATAAAGGACTCTTCTTCACTAGAAGAAGAAGACTCTGGCTATTAGAAGGAAGAGTTGATGATGTCGAAAAGGACACTCATCAGTATATGGTAACTGCTGTCCAGACTCACAAAGCACGTCTAGCCAACCGGCAAGCTGAGAAAGAACCGGTTATATCCAAATCGGATGAAGCATTTGACGATGAAGGAAATATGGTTGTTGAACCAATCGACACCATTGATTTCGATGCTTTGGATGCTGAGGATGTTACCCAGGAGATACCATCTAGGGCAACAACATAGGAGCATCAGGCTGAACAGGAGAAGAAAGTCGAGGACAAACAGGAAGTAGCAAAGGAAGAGGCCGAGCAGAGGAAGAATGATGAAGAGAGAAGTGAAAAATGGAAGAAGAAGAGAAGTGGAAAAAGGATGAAGAGGAGAAAAAGAAGAAAGATGAAGAGGAGAAGAAGAATCTAAGGAAGAAGAAAAAAAGAAGAAAAAGGATGAAGAGGAGAAAAAGAAGAAAGATGAAGAGGAGAAGAAGAAGAAGGAAGCAGAGAGGAAAAAGAAGGAAGAAGAAGATAGGGAACAAGAGAAGAAAAAGGAAGCAGAAAAGAAAAAGGCTGAGGAAGACAAGGAAGAAGAGAAGAGGAGAGAAGCGGAGAAGAAGAAAATGGAAGAGGACAAGGTAGGAGAAGCAGTGAAGAGCACCTAGATGGAGACTCTGAAGGCAATCACGAGTCAAGCTAAACCAGCTGATCTCACTAGTCCTATAGATCTCCAGTCTGCAAGTGAAATGGAGCTAATGCAAAGCATCAAGGTAGCTCAAGAGCACGTTTAAATCATTTGACAAAAGAAGGAGTAGGATGTAATCCAAGAAGCTATGGATACGCTTATCAGTTTGATACCCGGTATAAATCTTCCAAACATCGATTCATCACTAGCTAGACTTAAGCTCCTATGCACAGTAGTAGATGATTAGGTGCAGAGCCTTGAAGAGGCAGCAAAGGCTAATGTCAAGAAGGAGCATAAAAAAGCTCTTAATATAGCTCTGGTGAAGAAGTTGAATGAGCTCCGGACTGAACTGAAGAAAGAACAACAGGATATAAGGGACGCTCTAGATGAGGGAAATTTGCTACTTAGTAAAATTTGTCAACCCCATCTGTTCTATGATGATGTGCTAGCTCAGAAGAAAAAGATTCAAACAGACTTACAGTCCTACATGAGCACATTCAAGACGCCTTATGATTCCTTTGCAACTTATGGGCAAACCGTTCACCAGTTTCACATCCAGTCAGCCAAAATGGAGCAAGAGATCAGAACACGGTCTAGAGATTTGCATGTGCTACAACTGGTTCTACTCCCATGTTTGCAAATTCTTCAGAAGTGTTATCTGAACTTGGATGCCTTGACAGTTACACAGGAGATGAGCATAGTTGATGCCATGGAAGAACAAGTCTCCCATATGAAAACAGAGAAAGAAGTAGCCACCTCCCTACTTGAGTCCTGGTCTCTATTGATGAAACAATTCTTGTAGGACTATAAATATGTTTTTGACAAGTATTATTCCTTGTTGTCATAAACTTTTATTATTTTAATATCAAATGGAAACAGGGTTGTTTAGTGGTACTTTGTCATTGTTGGCAAAGGTGGAGAAGTACTCCATCTATTTTGGAGAAGTATAGGGGAGAAGTATCTGGATTTAAATTTTTTCTATATGCCTTGATATATGCTCTGATATCTCAATGTTTATGCTCTATATGGAAAATTATTATACATCGTATTGTTAAAGAGATAGTGTATATGCTTACGGGGAGCAAATTTGCTAATGGCATGTTTTTGTTGAAAAACACTTAGATGTCAAAATTTTATTTTCCTAAGTGTTGCCATCAATGCCAAAGGGGGAGATTGTTGGCATTTTTGATGTTCATGTTGTGATTGTCATTGATGGACACACACTTGCATTAAGATTCTCTTTATATGTGTGAGTTAGAGCACAACCGATATTTGTTCCAACTAGTATGTTGTATTATAGTCTTTAGACTATTGATGTTTTGCAGAATGTGTTTACTGGTCTGAAGCGGCATGTCGACCCCAAGCAGTTCATGGATACCAAGTGGTATGAGGGATTAAAGTAGCATAACACATTTTTACCAGTCTTCATTTTGACAAACCGACAACCGGTATTTTGTATGAACCGGTAATACTCTGTGATGAGTTACCAACCAGCATTTTGTGATGAGTTACCATCCACCGATCATTTGATGATGCCGACTCTCTGGTGGTGCTTTTTGTGTCATGCTACCAGAGATGTCTAGATGCATTGAACCTAGGAAATTGTATTGTAATCCTATTGGACCTACATGAAATCAGGTTCCTTTATAAGGACATCATGTCTAGGGTTCTAAGTTTGTTGTTGTTGAGCTTGATGTTGTTACTAGGGTTCAAGGTAGCTGAAGAGTTAGAGAGAGTATGAATGTGTAGAAGACTGAATTAATGCTATAATGCATTCAGATCAAGCTATCAAGGATCTAACCAAGCAATCAATGCTATTTGCTAGATCACTCACTTGTTGATTACTAACATCTTTGACAAGTTTGTAGCCCTTAACCGGGTAGGCCCAAAAGCCTCTCGTAAATCCTCTAACAAGGTGGTTCACATCTGTGGATCTCAAATCCTCTAGCAAGGTAGTCTTTAATCAGACTTATCTCCTAACAGAGATTGAGATTCCTAACAGGATCTATTCTGGTGAAGAACGTTGTAAGACTTTATCCGATCTGACCTTAACTGGTTTAGTTTCTATTCTGCAGATAGTTACTTGTGAGTTCCATCTCACCGTGGTTTTTCCCATTTGGGTTTGCACGTCAAAATCTCTTGTGTTATGGTGTTTGTGCTTCTGTGGGTGAATGTATTATTAGCTATTTTGTTTTCATGTTTGTTAACTGGTTTGTCTGCTAAATTGTTTTACCGGTTTATTGTCAGTCTTGAAAAGTGTTTAAGTGCAAAGATTTTTGGCATACTAATTCACCCCCCCCCCGCTCTTAGTATTTATCAGAAACTAGAGAGGAAATGAATCAGATTTGGAAGACGAAAAATGATGACTTTCCTGGACAAGAAATTGTTCCTTCACCTAGTAAAGAGAACCCTGCACCGGTGACTTAAGCCTTTTTAATATGGCTAAGGGGAGATTAATGGTCAAATTATATCTGGACCCCTTGAGAAAAATGAGCGGTAAAAGAATTTTGAAGCATGAAATTTTGGTAACTTTTTGTCAATATCTTATCAACTGATTTTCTCCTTGAGCGGTGAATTTAGGGTTTGTAACCCTAATGGGCAAGCATTTAATGCAGTAGGTAAAAAGGATAAAAGTGAGTTTTTACTTTATCATTTTTACCCTAACACATTTGATAAATAAATTGGACCGCTTGCTGAGCTGAGAAAGAGTATTTGTTGTCAATTGGTGAATTGTATTGTGATCTGAGTAATCAAGCTGAATTGAAGGTTGCAGAAAGTAGAACTGGTGCTCACTTGGGCATTTCAACTGGTAAACGGGGCAACGTGCATGAAACAAGGCATTTCTTTGAACATCTTACTTTGAATATTGTTCATCTAGAATGGCATCAACTTCAAAGACTATAGAGAGGTTAATGATTACTTCTAAGCCTATGGAAGTTATAGTTACTGAATAAATTATGTCATATAATGCATTGTCACAAGTTCTGAGTGGAGTTTTGGTTAAAAGGTAATTTAACTAGTTATATTGACAGCAAGATAGAAGATCTAGGATCTCTATACATTTATGCACAGTTGAAATCACTTTGTGATGATAACAGAAAGATTGAAACAAAGTATGCTAGGGTTTTCGAAAAGGGTTTTCATAATGCTACTTAGTTTCTTGAAGATTTTGAGGAAGAATATATCAGAATCATTTTGAGTCGAGTTCATGGAGAGAACATGTATTTAGAAAGAAATCACAAAATAACTAAGGAAGCCATTCAAGCTGTAACTGGTTATTTCTCAATTGGTGAAGTACCTGTTCTAAGATGCATTTCAAAAGATACACTATTGTCTTTAACCGGTTCTAATTCTGATAAGCGTGCCTTTTCTATTAACAATATTAAAGACCCTACAGTGAAACCAGCAGCAATGGTGATAGGCTACTGAGTATTTTACTCTAGTAGACTTAATAGTGTTCCACCTACAACAATTCATACAACTCACAAAATGATTGTTAATAATACAAATTATGATCTTTGTGAAGCTATCAAACAACAATTATTTTGAAATTTGCAATCTATTAAAAAGGACAATAGTCAAAAATTCAAATATGGTCAGCTATTAGTTGGGTTATTCTTCTATTTTCATAACTTTTGACCGGGAATTGAAGACATTGAATTGTCAAAAGACCTTCCATTCACTACACAAATCAAGAACAACATTAAGGTTGTAAAGAATACTTTCCTTGCAGCTATGAATAAGTATTTTAATGAATTTTAGAAAAAGATGATCAGGAGAATGAGATTACTAGAAGATGTGGTAAGGCACTTTGCAAAAGACATAGCCTTTACTGTTACCACTGACTTTTGCTTGATGCAAGCAATTGAGCCTAGAGAAGAAGGGATGGAAGACATGAGTTATGAGGTAAACTATGATCTATGGGTTGGTTATGCTAATACCCTATTAGCATCCCCTAAAGACAAAAAGAAGGCAAAATTGGACAATGTGGTAGTCCAAGTTGCACCAGTAGAAACCATTACTAATCCTGTTACTAATGTGAAAGGAAAGAAAAAGAAAACTGGCTCACCTTCAATCATAAAGACTACAAGGGTGACTCAGAGTGTCCTAACCAAAAAGAAACCAGTGCCTAAAGTATATACAAAGAAGGAAAATGCACCAAAAAAGAGGAATCAAAAAATTATTCTCCAATCAGAATCTGAAAGTTTAGATATTGAAGAAGAACCTAAGAAGATAAAGGCTACTGATAGAGTAGCAAAAATAGTTAAGGAAGTGCCAAAGGAAACTGTGTCTATTGGTATAGCATCTTACAAGCCTGAAACCCATTTTGAAAGAACAATGAAGACAGTGGGGAGGAATAGGTTTGACAATGTCAAAGAGCATTTTGATTCCCTCACTGAAAATGAGAAAGAGCAAGTCATTCAATGGGTAATCACTCATTTATGTCATTAAAGTAGATATCCACATGAACTGGAAAAGGATATCTCAAATTCCTTTGTACACTATTCTTCTGGATAAATGGGAGGAAGATATAAAATTGGAAAAAGAAATCATTGATGAAGTATTTGTACAATATTTTCTTGAATTTTCTAAAGATGATATTACTACCTTAGTCGCTCGATACAAATCTCAGTTTATGTTCAAAGAAAGAAGACTGAAGTTACTCAGTGGAAAGAAGGCAATTATTGAAACTGAGACCCATCAAATAGCCTATGAAATCAAAAGAATGGAAGAACTCATCCATTCCTCTATGAATGAGGATAATGTTGTAGATGATTTTAATCGACTGGAAATAGATGAAGAAGAGATTGTTCAAGCTAATGAGGTCTATCCTGTCAAGAAGAAGGATGACTCCATTATTCATGTTGATGATGATGTTCAGGACATAGTTGATCTATTTGGAGACAACACTACACCAGATATGGAGCCTCCTATTATTACTAATGTACAAGTTGCCTTAGTTGAGAAACTGACAACTCAACTAAAAGTGGACAATCCACCAGAAATAGAACAACTGGAGAGACCCCAATCTCCACTGGTCTTATAAGATACTTAGAAGGAGTCTACTGAAAAAGTTGTCACACAGTCCTTTGAAAAGGAAACATAGAAGAATACAAAGAAAGCGATCATTAAGGTTGTATCCTCTGAACTAGCATAGCAAAAGAAACTTGATGAGGATGATGATGATTCTTTAAGTATTTCAGGACCTATTGATATGAACAATATGAGTGCATCAAAAATGATGAAGATTGCAAGTGTCATGCAATCTAGAGCACATAAGGAGAGACTGAAAGAGAAAAGGGTTGAAGCTGAGATAATTCAGACGATAGTAGATATTTTATCAGGTCTGCTACCAGAAACATCTACAACACATCTACCTACACCTATTAGCAAAATTGGTCAGCTAATTGCATATGCATCTGATCAAATCAAGCCACTAGAAGATGTTGCTCAACTCTATGCTGAAAAGAGTCACAAGAAGAAGTATGGAGAAAACCTGGCAATGGATATTGATAATAGACAAATGGCTTTGTTGCGCAATAAATATTTTTTGAGCATTGCTATTGAAATGAGAGAAAAGTTTATTTCTTCCACCTCTAATATTTCTTTCTTTTATTCTGACATTTCAAAAAGACAAACAAAAATAGAGCAAGAGGTGGAAAGGATATGCAAGGAATATGTCCCACTTCAGGACTCTATATTTTCCTTTAGCAAATTTGTAGATGATTTGCATGATAGGCTAGATATCTATGATAATGAGAAGGAAAAGAGACTCCAATCTCTCAAGGAACACAAGAGTTTGCTCATATCACAAGTAGACATAGTACAGAGAGCCTACTCAAATGCAAAAGCTATCTTAGCAACCCAAAAACCTACACACTAGATTCCATGGAATAATTTTGTTCATAGCTACTATCTACATTCAAGTACACTGAAAATGTGTTGGAATCATGGACAAATGCTTTGTCACAACTGATGATGAGATACAATGTTATTTTCATGAGAATTGCTTATGCCTAAACTTTGATTCAAGTTTTTCAGTTATTATTGTATATGCTAAACACTTTGATACAAATTTTCTATATATATATATATATATATATATATATATATATTGCCCTTTCAATTTGGCATTGTTGTCAAAGGGGGAGTAAAAATATGTATGTGTGTTTTTTGAAAATTTTGTATAATGCATATATTAAAGGGGAGCATGTGTATATGTGTAAATTGTTTTTTTTGTATGCACACTTAGTGGTACTACTGTAAAATTTTCTAAATGTTCCCATCAATGTGAAAGGAGGAGATTGTTGGCTTCATGATGATTTAATATATTCATCGTATGTTGTCATTGATGAAACACATACACACACATGTCTATATTGTCTATCGGTATAACTTCAAGTTGTTTATACTACAACCAGTATGCTAGAGGTTATACTAAGAGGTTTATCTCTAATAAGTACTTTGTGTTAACCGATACATGTATAAGAGATAACCTGTGGTTATACTAAGTCGACATCAAGGTGAAGATCAAGATGGAGATCAAGGGGAGATTCAAGGATAACCGTTTATATGTTTTACTCAAACCGGTATTTGATTGGTCCAACTGGTATTTGGTAATTTTGTAATGAGTTACCATAGATCATGATGAGTTACTAGCACCAACTACTTCGCGGTAATTTTTGTGATGAGTTACGATCACTTGTCCAAATACATTGCACCTAGGAAATTGTGTTATAATTTCTTAAGGCCGACATGAAATCATAAGATCTATATATTGACATCGCAATGAATTATTTGATATAAGTGAAAGTGTTATACTATGTGCAAAGGTAAAAAGAGTTAAGTTGCAGAGTATGCAGAAGAGCAGTGTTGAATATGTTTAGAAGGATCTAATCAAGCAAGTATTGTGCTACTCAGACAGATCAAACCAATCCTATTTTTTTCTAACAATTATAGCAGAATCAAATCTCCTAACCGGGTAAGCTCTAACAAGCTTCAATGTATAAATCCTCTAACAGGGTGATCCATTAGTTTGTATTTAGAAATCCTCCACCAAGGTTACTACTAACAGGGTACTACCTTTTACAGGGTATAAGCTTCTTATCAAGCTTTGGGATCTCTAACAAGATTTTCTCCTAGCAGAGCACTTTGTAGACCTTAACCGGTCAGTTATCTATTACTGCAGATAGTTAACTTGTGAGTTCCATCTCACCGTGGTTTTTACCTATTTGGGTTTTCAACATATAAACACTTGTGTTATGGTGCATGCTATTATATCATTCTGGATTGCATGCATTGTGTTTAAATTTTTTGTTAAGTTCATCTATTGGTTAGTGTTTGAAGTAGTTTTATTTTTTGTGTCACTGATTCACCCCTCCCCCTCCCCTCTCAGTGATTTTCAAGTCCACGACTCACTCCCAGATTCCACCCTTTTGGAGTCACAATATACATGCACTCAACCTGCATTTCCCAAAGGGCCGATGAGTTCCTCAATAGGATCTGTGAGTTAGGGCCATTCTTTTGGTGAAACCCTATGAATCGGATTTCTGAGTGACAGTTTTTGGAAAACTGTGCACAACTTGCTCCAGACTCCACCATTTTGAGTCAGATCACTTGCATTCAACCTTATACTCACCACAATCCAACCAATTCAAATCTTTATCCCAACCAATGCTCTGTTAGACCGTATAGTATGGAAAACTAGTGAAAATAGGCAAATCTAAGTTTTTTATTTTTTATTCAAACGACCAACTTCTTACATCTATAATCCAAATCACTCATAGATGATCTCTAAGGCACAAATAGGCCTTCCCCCAATGGCTACAACTGATTTTCAACTAGTTAGGACCGTTGGAACTTCTTTGCCAATCGATGGGGAAATGTTGCTTAGCAACTTTTGCAGCTTTTTACATCTTTTGACAACTTTTCAAATTTGACATTCTAAAGTCCCTAATGGACAAATTAACAACATACATCCTACCCTAGATGATCCCATGGTCAGAGTTGGTAACTAGGTTTATAAATCACCTAGAGCCAATTGACGTTACAATAGGTTCTTTATTACATTCAGAGGATCCAAAGATCCAATTTGATCCAAGACACCATCCTAGGGTGTAGGACCACCTACCAACACACTAACAATAACAAAAAATCCAAAACCAAGAGGTTCCCTGTACCATTTTACTTTATGTGCATATATAGATGTTGATTGGGCTAGAGATGATGACCGAAAAAGCCCTTCTAGTGGATATTTCTTTCTTGGAAAGAATTTGGTTTCATGGATCAACAAGAAATAGTCATGCACTTCTTTATCTACTACTGGCGCTACTAGAACTGTACATAATTTTTATGGATGAAACAAATGTTGAAGGATACAAAGGTGGATTGTGATGCATCGGTAGTTATTTATGATGATAACTCTGCTGCTATTGACTTATCAAAAAATTCGATATTTCATTCTAAAAAAAAGCACATATCTATCAAGTATAATTTTTTTAAGGAAAAGGTGGAAGCAAATGAAGTTAGACTGGTTTATGTGAACAGTAAAGAGTTGATTGCAGATATTTTCACTAAACCTTTGCCCAAGGAATAATTTGAGTACCTAGGAGACAGATTGGGAGTTTATGCCCCTCCGTTAGAGACTTGATTGATGTGGTTTGGCACCAGTCTGACATGCATTATCAAAGATACTATTCATTCTAGTACTAATGTTGGATGCTACTACTCAAGGGGAGTAGTCAACTTTGTGATTGACTAGTTTATGTATTTGGTTTGATATTTTTGTCACATTTCTGGTATTGATGTCAAAGGGGAAAGATATTGATGTGAAAAAGACAAAGAAAGAAAAATAAAAAGTCATAGGGGGAGAAATATGAATAAAAAGAGTAAAGGGAGAAATATTAACATTCAGAGTTGTATGTGGGAGATTGTTGGTTGTCTTCCATTGGGGGAGACTTGTTTGGCATTTCTTCGTACTTAGATTTTTTTCATATCTAGTGCTTCCATCAATGCCAAAGGGGGATATTGTTGGCCATTTGGTGGAATTGATTATGTGTTGCATTGATGTTTTGTCATTGATGCCAACAATAGTTGTTTGGATGCTTTACCAACACCCTTCTAGTCCCGGTAGGTTGAGTGGTTTTTGGTTGATTTGGATCCTACATGATCTAGTAGGCTTCGGTATAGTTTGGTGATGGAATTAGCTTGTTCATAATACTGATTCTTATATTTGGTTAGTTGGTTTTAGTCTAGTGACCAGATGCTGTCCTGCTTGCCTAGAAGCTTGGTTTTGGGTTCTGGCGAGGGTTTCACCGATAGAGCTTTTGTTGAATATCTTTGGTGAATTGCATAAGTAATGCTAGTACAGATTCTCATGGAGTTTGAGGATGTTGTTGGTGATCATGTTCAAGACTTGGCGGATGCAGATTATTGTTGTAGCGTGTGGACCTATACTGGTTCCCGGTTGATCTAGGTTATGGACTGGCTTTAATGTAATGTATGGATTGAACCTCTTGATGTATTTTCAGGATATCTTGTGTGTTGGATATTATTTGTTTGGTCTAAGGCTGACATGGTTTGTAATTATGTAATTGGTTTATTATCTTGTGGTTGACCTAATTGTTTATGGTCGAGGGTTTGTATATAGAGATGTAAGATCTCATTGTAGTTCATCATGGCTATGGTAAGAGGTCATGGTCAAGGAATGTAATGTGCGAATAATGTAATATCATTCAGGTAGAGGATTTGGTCGATCATTGGAGATTGAAGTGGGTGTATGTAAGAGGATTTAGTCCTTCGGTATTGAGCTTAATCGAAACTGTACTCAGGCATTGGAGAAACTATCTTTTGCAGTTCAACACTTCTTCCGATTGTAGTCTGGATTTCTATGTAGTCAGTGAAGCTCCTTTTATCATGAGGAGTGCACTCTAGGTTGTTGACCTTTCTGCAAGTGTATACCCCTCAATTGTAATTCACATACTTACTGTAGAAGTATTATCTGATTATGGGTAGGCTTCCCACCGTGGTTTTTCCCTTTACCAAGTTTTCCATGTATAAATCTTGGTGTAATGTGGATGGTATTTATTCTGTGATTATTTTTTATGATTAATTGGTTTAAATGCTATTCCGGTATTAATGTTGCGGGTTTTGGTATTAAAGTTTAAATTGCTAATAGTTCTAGTAATTTGTGACAGCTAATTCACCCTCCCCCACTCTTAGTTGTCTTCTGGTTATTTGAACAGTCTAACCATTTGAACAACCCAATACAAACTCTATTAAAAATTTACCAAGAGCACTAACATTCAAGAATCCAAATATAAGAATGAAAACCCATGGATATGTTGAAAACCTCATATATCTGAGGTCAAAAGATGAAACACATTTGGACAGAGGAGCAATCTCACATTCAATTCACATTCAAGTATTGATGGAGATAGATTTTGGTAATATCAAGCCTAGACCAAAAAAATTAGTTTGTGGATGTGAGAAATTGTGTTTTAGTTCTCTTAGTTGCTATAGTAAAACATTGCGACATTTTAGAATTTTGTTCCATTTAATAGAAGATATATAGTGTGGATTTCCTATCAACAATGTTCCCTTATATTTGCATTATGTCTATAGAATCATGAGTTATTATTCTTGTGATGTCTATATTTTAACCTATTATAGCTATGGTAACAAAAATATATAAATCATTACATACCATTTGATACAGACACGATACATTTACCTTCTTTTGTGGGTTATTATTATTTATGCAAATGAAATCAGGAAGTTGTAATTTTTCTTATGTCATGCAAGAGTAGATTAAACTTTATTATTTTAGGTTTAGTTAATAAATTCTAAAGCCTAATAATTAGCCTTGAGATCTACGATATAAATATTAATATAGTCTAGGGTTTGTGAGGTCTAATTTTACATTTTTAAGAGTGATTAATGTTATAGGTAGTTTTGATGTGAAATTGGAGTTTTCATGGTTCCCATTTAAAAATAAATAAAAAACATTCAATGCCATGTGTTAAACATATGAGTTTGTCAAAAACAAAACATTTTATCATTAATATTTTTCATAAATAGATAATAATCTCTCATAGTATGAAAAAATCGTGAGAGATGGGTACAAATCTCATAAAAGCAAAATGTGTGATCACATAGGTGATCTTCAAAGAATGTAAATTTATGTGTGCATAATATATTTGTTGCTAGGCAAATGAGTAACTAACAAATAAGAACACTATCAATTTTTTAATCAAATTCCTTTTTTTTTCACATGTATACACCATTTAAAATTTAAAATCATTTCTTACATTTTTATATGGTACACCACTCATGCCCAATTTGTGTGTGAAGATGGAAATACCCCAAACATGTAAATTATACAAAATGGATTTTAATTATTTAAGGATCAATATTTCAATTTATATTGTAAGGTCTTCATATGGAGAGATTTATGACCTTAACACGCTCAAATAATTTTTTTTTATTTTGCTGCTTTTCAAAGCCTTAGGAGGTATGCGTATTCCATGTGTACTTGCTTTTGCAAAATTGAATTTTACACTTATATAAACCAATAAGAATTAAAAAAATATATATGTATATTTTTATAATCATTAAAAATAAAATTTATATTTATATTATAATTTACAATCATTGATTAATCTAACTAAATAATAATATCGGCCTTTGTCGAAACTGACAAAGGTAATAAAAGGCCTCCCTAACCCACTTTGTTGCATTTAGTATTTACTGAAACTCCAATTGCCATGAAGATATTGAAGATCCAAGATGAATGTATTCACCGTATTGAAGATCTGAGATGAATGTATTCACCGTATTAAAGAATCTCATTATAGACTGTCATTCCCAACGCCTTAATTATCTGATGTACTGCTTCAGTAAAATTTCAGTCGTCCCCATGAATTGGATAGATACGAATTCAATTGTTTGTTGATTCTCTTTTATGGTGAGGGATTTTGGCTTATAAATAGCCTTAAGTATTTGATGTACTGCTTCTGCAAAATTTCAGTCCTCCCCCATCACCAATCTTCATCTTTCACCGTAAACATGAATTGGATAGATATGAATTGAATAGTTTTAAGCTGAGTTTGTTGGTTTTCTTTTATGGTGTTAATTATCTGATCTACTCCTGCAAAATTTCAGTTGGCCCACCTTCATGTCGTGCTTTAATAGTTTCTCACTCTCCTCTTCAATTGGATAGTTTGAAGATGCCTGGTGGATTGTACGGTGCTGTGAAATGAAGAAAAAAGATTAAGCGTTTTTTTTTTTTCAGTTTTTTGCTTGAATGTTTTGACAAATCTATTTTGTGCATATACTGAAATCACTACATTCTGTCATTATCTCACATGCCTTGTCTACCATTCCTCATTTTGCATTCATCGTGCATTAAACCTGAAGTGAAGGTAAGGACGACCTCAGCTTCATACTCGCTTTGTCTCGTTTCAAAGAAATTTAATACTAAATTTAGATTATTTTTATAATTTATCAATATCAAGAATTATGTTTTGGGAGTAATTATTATTTTTTTATTTTTTTTGGAAACATGTCACTATATATAGATTCAGGCATCTATGTTTTAATATAGGGGATTACAAAAAGTTTAACAATTATATATCTAAACTACAAGTCTCCTTCAACTAAGGACACATGTAGGGGGTCTCATGAATATATTTTCTTATAATCACTTAGTGGAGAGGACCAAGTCATTGAGCATCATCCAATTGTTGTGATAGTAGTTGTTGATTTAATGCCCATACTTGTTGATTTAATGTACATTTTTTTTTACAACATTGCACCAATAATTGTGACCTAAATACCCATAATTGAATGAAATGTACCCTTGGTTGTATAAAGCAAAGAATCATGTGATGCCACATTACCTACACAAGTATAGGGGTCCCTTATGCATGACTATTGGTCTCACCTCTTTTTTTGGACTATTTTGGACACCTTAGCAAAAAGCATGCTGATGTAGCATCATAATTGATGATGTGGCCCTAAAACCTTAGCTATAAATAGGGGACTTATCAAGTAAGCTATTGTAAAAAAATTGGAGTAATTTGATATTTCCATGTAAGATTTTTAGAAGCGCAAAGTTAGGGTGCTCAACTACTGAATCATCTCCTCTATATTCAATTATCTAAATTATAAATATTTTAAATATTTTGATCAATAAATTAAGATAAAGTAGAATTGTCAAAATAATGAAGCATAAACTATCAAATAATTTAAGTACCAACAAAATAGAGAAATGTAATTATTAAATATCTAAAATAGTAATTGAATATATCAATACATATTTATTAATAAGAGATAGATCAATGATTAAGTATTGATTCTAGTAAAAAAATATTTTGTTGAAAATTGTGTTCAATGATCTAAAATATGGTCAAGTATCATATTTGAAATTAATAATTTGTGCCAACAATTAAAATTTTGTTTTCTTCTTAAGTTAAAATTTGCATATAGAACTAATCGCTATGTATAATTGATTTGTAGTCATGAAAATGTTTATGTTTAATGAAATAGATTAAAGTGAAATAGGTTTTCTTTATTATAACATTTCTACTAACATAAATTTGGTCATTTTACATTCAATTTATAAGGAACAATTAATTAAAAAAGAGTTAACTTATACACCTCACTGAAATTCTCCTTGATGAAAGGCCATATTGCTTTGTAAAATTATGCAGGCAACCCATCCATTCCTAAAATTTTCAAGTCAGACATATCTTTCAAAGCAGCATCAAATTCTTTTCGGTTGCTTGAAATTTGGAATTGATGAGATGGTTGCATCTGTTACTGCAACTCCTTTGGTTGTTGAAATAACTGAGTGTGCATGACCAAAGTTCAAGAATCATCCATTCATTTCAATAAAAAGACGATCCTAAGAGTGCATTTTCATTAGTGCCCTATGGAGTTTTGCATGTTGAAGACATTAGGGTATACATGTACTGTCCCATTGAGGGACTGGGGAATTCAGAGATACTGAATTTATACAATAATCAGCTATCAAATAAGAGTTTGATGTTGAAATCAAAATTTCAAGGATTGGAGGACAAGGGTTTTGCATAGTTCGTTAGGTTTCCGATGTTGTATGAGAAGGAATAGATATGATACATATTGAGTCGGTTCATGATTAATTTTTGTGGTTGGACAACCTCCACAAGCTCAAGTGCTAAGATAGTTATTCAAGCAATAACAAGATTATGTGCATCCAGTGAATCACCATCATTGAAAACCGTAAAGAATGATATCGTTACAAAAGCAACCAGTTCAAAATTTGATAAATGGGTGATGAAAATCAACAACATCCTAGAGCATGATATTAGGTTTGCATCAATGATCATTGGCTATATAAGATTTATTATTCTAGTAGAGAAAATTTTGTTTCTGGTGCTACTATATATGCTGCTTATGAAATGATGAGAGAAAATAAGAAATATGATCTTTGTGAGTTTCTCCGGGGTGAGTTTATTAAGAATTTGAAGAAGCTAAAGGAAAATAAGAAGAATTCATTCAAATATAGAACCCTGTGTTTGCAATTCATGCTCAATTGGTTGGTTTCAATATGTTGTCATTGATGGCAACATGGCAACATGTTCTGGCTTCATATTTTGGCTCAGTTGTGTACCGGTAGGCACTTCATAGACACTTCATCGGCACCAATAGGTTGGATGGATTTCTCTGGTTGCTGGCAATGTAGGCCGACATGGTTTATATTCAATTTATCAGTATTAGAGGCCGACATCATTTGGAGATACGACATCGAAAATAGTTTTGATATTCATGTATTTATGTTATTGAACCATGTATATTCATATTGTATTATCTTTTTAAGTTGACATAAGGCATGATATATTGTAAAGGGGTATATAGGTTAGTTGATTAGATCATTTTGTCATATGGGAAAGAATATATGTGTGTAAGGTTATGGAATGTAAAGGAGATGTGAAACATATGAGAGAGTTCATGTATGTGAGGATATTGATGTAAGGGTTATTCCGATAAGGGTTTATGGTTTCAAACCAGAATAGATAGAGCTTAACCGGAACTGTATTCAGGTGTAGAAGATGATATCTTTGCAGTTCAATCATTTCTCCGGATTGTAGTTTGGATTTGTATGTAGTTAATGAGGCTCCTTTTGTGATTGAATAGTGTTCTCTAGGCTGTAAGCTTTCCTGCAAGTGTAGGCCCCTATATTTTGTAATATCTCTTCATATGGCCAATGGATTGATATTGTGGGTCACAAATCCCATCGTGGTTTTACCTCTTTGAGGTTTTCCACGTATCATTCTGTGTGTTATGATATTCATTTGTGTGATTGGCAAGTATTGGTTTCTTTACTTCTTTCAATTCTATATGTACCGGTATACCGGTTGGTGTATGCATGTTTTAATAAGGTTAAAATTGATTATTCTAGTAGAACACTGATTCACCCCACCCCCCCCTCTCAGTGTTCTTGGATTCCAACAATTGGTATTAGAGCTTTGTGCCTCAGAGGAAGTTTAACAGCTTGAGGAAGATTCTGAATCCAAAATCCATGGATATGAGTTTGGAGAAGCAACTTGAGGTGGCACTTGAAGATTATGATGCTGAAAGGATGAAGAAATTGAAGCTACAAGATGAATTGAATTATTCTCAGGAATTCATTCTTGTCCTATAGTAGAGGTTGTCATCTGTTCAGGCTAGGAGGAAGGAACTTTTGCAGAATATAGATAATGATGAGAAAGATGCACTTAATGAGAGATGTCTGAAGCTAAGTCAGGAAAACATGTTCATGAGGAATGAGATGTACTCTATAACTATGAGGATGTCTAAGGAGATTGAAGATCAGAAGAAAAAGAAATAAAATCTTGTTGTATCTCTAAAAAACAAGTTTGAAGAATGTGGTAGGTTGGTTCATGAGAATGATATGTTGAGAACTGATTTAGTACAATCCCAAAGTAATGAACAAGAGCTTGAGAGAAAAATGAGAATTCTGAGAGATGATCTGACTATTGCAAGTGAGTATAAAAAAAAACTTCAAGATTAGTTTAGCACAGCTTGATGAGTTATTTAAGAGACAGACAAAATGGAGGTTCCAGTGGAATTAGATTTGAAAAAGGATAGAGTTTGGATACTACAAATGAAGATCAAAATCATAAGGCACCAGTAAGGAAATTTAATGCTTATAAATTTAATGGTAGATGCTTTGTAGGTAATAAATTTGTTCACATGGCTAGGCAATGTAGAAATAGAGAAAATCATAACCTTGATTGTGCTCCTGGTCAATGTTCTAAATGTAATAAGTGTGTGTGTGAAAAGTGGATCATATCTGTAAGTTGTATCTAAATACACAACACTTCAACTAAGTCATTAGATGCATGGTTAGTAAATCAATAATCAATAATGAACAATAAACTATTACAAAGCAATCTATAGCCTTCTAGTAGATGCGAGTTTAGTCTTACTCTCATATTTTATATGCAATACCAATCATTAGACAACACCTAAATGGACGATTTAATCTATATCCATATAAGATTGAGCTAAATGGATGCAAGATTTAAGCTAGATATGCATGATTAATCTAACATGATTTCATAAATATTAAGCTAGTTGATTTAATAAGTATACAATATCTCGATGCACAATCTCAATGAACCTAGAGAAAAAACAACATGATAACAATATATTCTCCAGGATCCTTGATTAGGAGATGAGAGCCTAAATTTATAGAAAATTCAAAAAGAAAACAACGGCTAAGATAAAATGATGATGAGTGGTCAAGATTTCCCAAGAAGAAGCACAATCTAGGTGAATTGATGTGATTGGCTTCTTTTCTTAGTTTTAAAGGAAATTGAACTAAAATTAAGATAAAATCAGAAAAAACTGATTTATTCTCTTTCATTCAATTTGGATATTTAATTGTTTTAATTGTTTTTCTGAGATATTTTAAATTTTTAATTTGATTTTCAAGATTATCTCCATTTGATTTCTTTTCTCAAATTTTAATTCTTTTTTCCGATTAATTCATTTTTCGATGATTTAATGGTAAATTTATTAATTAATTGAATATGCTAGGATATTTAATTATAGGATAATTGATCAAAATGATTTAGTTGAAATGATCAATTAATTGAATATTTATTTAACTTATTCAAGGTAATTTATTTGCCATGTGACATTGATGATATAAGAAATTAATTATGTGCTCAAGATTAATTTTAATTGCCTCTAGTTAGGACCTTGGTGATGAAATCGAGACTAGGGGGCCTTTGGTTTTAGATGACCATTTTTAGGGTATTACATTTGCCCCTCTTTGAATTGATGTGCGAGCAGTGCGTTGATTCAAAGAAATTTTGATGTCTAGGAGATACCAGTTCTGAACTTCATTGATCACGAACCAGATGTGGAGTGAGGTATTCAGTTTGTTTTGAAGTGATGAAACTGAACAAAGTTGATTAAAATGATACTGATCCCAAACTTGATTGAACTAGGACTGATGAAGAGAAAAGATACCAAACTTTAACTTGATGGATCAAGAAGCGGATCTTACTGATCTAGAACTTGATTGAACTAGAAACAATGAGCGAAGATAAAACTGATCTTGAATTGGATGGATCAAGACACAATGAGAAAAGATAAACTATCCAGCTTGATTTGATGCAATGAAATTGAACACCTGCTTAGATTGAGCATGTGATCAAAGATAATCTTTAAAACCTTCATTAAGTTTAAACAAATATTCAACTTGATGAAAAGCAATGAAACTGATTAACTTGAAGAGATTGATTCAAATGAAGACAATATCAACTTGATATGAAGCGATGAAGCTGAGATGCCCCTAGCGATAAGGTCTTTTATGATGTTTGATTAAGATTAGCTGCTCGATTTGCAATGAATATTTTGAAAGAAATTATCAACTTTGGAGATGTGATCACTAATGATAATGATGTCATGAGTATGCCCCCTCAGGAGAAAAATCGAAAGATCGGCAGGTTGAGCAGTGGTTTCAAGCAATTGGATAAAAAGATTAAGTGATTAATGATTAGAGCACAAAGAATGATTCAAAGGGCCATTTAAAGATTTAGCATTGATTGATGAGAAATTGAGCTCAAATTGAAGAAAAAGAATGATCATTTGATGAAAGCGCTAAGTGGTCTCAGTTGTATGAAATTGACTCAGAAGATGATCTCGGATTTCGATTTCGATCCCGAAAATGGAATCAGGATAGTCAAATTAACCAATGGTACAATTTTCATGTCAATCGGAGCAAGTTTGAAAATTATGGTTTGGGCTATATAAGTGGTTCAATGTATCATTGTCAATTTTATACAATTCTTGCTCCGATGAGACATTGTATTTGACACTTGATATCATTTGTACTCTTGGGTCCACTGAGATTATGATGAGATATATTTGCTCGTGATTTGATTTCATCGTATTTGTGTTGATTGATTATGAGATGTATTTCTATATACTTTATTTTATATGTATGCATATCTTTTTTCAGTATGGATGTATGCAATGGAGATGTGTATGGATGTTGTTTTTTTATTTCCTTTCATATGGAAATGAATGATGAAAATGAGTAACTAATAATGCAAATGTTTAGTTTTTTATGCAATAATATGAATGCAAACAAGTAATAATGAAATGTACGGATCTATATAAGATGCTTATGTATGCAACTAACATCTCAATACACAAGTACTCTATCGGAGAAACGATGATAAAAAAGAGACCACTTTGCTGAGAAATAATGATTGCTTCAGACTCTCATTCAAAAGATAAACAGATCATTGTTATCATGCCGAAATCACTTTAAATGCATAAAATTTAGAATGAATGCAACCTAAACCTAGTCACTGGATTTAGTATGCCTAATTTTCATCACTGAGTGTTTTACAAATAGAGCAGGAAAAATAGAGTTCCTTTCATTTCATATGCAATATTAATTATCTTGTCCGCAATGACCCTTTTTTCATTCATATCCTTCGACATATTATGCATGCATCTTAACTGCACACTAAAGAAATTCCCTCAAAAAGATAAAGAAATAACTCCAATATCCCTGTAGCATACAAATAAGCAAAGTCGAGGTATGTGTGGCGATTTCATCTTGATGTGAAGGCACTTATCACATACACCCAACTAATTAGATGTTTCTAGATCATTGGAATCATTCCTACAAGCAAAAAACAAAGAAAAGTATTATGCCCCAAATCCTTGCTCCTCTTAGTCAAGATAGATTTCGTTGAGGTACTCAGAGGGAATAATAATTGAAAACCAATTTAAAAGACAGCATGCAAAGAAAATTTCATGCATATCTCAAACAGTTTAGTGATTATTTTCAGTAATCTTGTTTTTCTTGTTTACTCAATGATAAAACTCTTCAATACGTTGGAGACAGATGATTGACTCAAATTGGATGACCTGGTATTATCGAGAGAAAGATGACTTGGTTGATACTGCTTAGGACATTTAGATTGATTAGTCGATTACCCTAAGACTAGGACATTGATCGGTTTCAAGCCATAAGGGTTCAAAAAGAACTAGTATGTAACAAAAGCGGCTGAAAGTTATGTACAAGTGAAAGAAAAGATGCAGGAAACAAAGAATGAAATGAATAAATGTCAAGTTTGCATTGATAGATGGAGCGCTTGAGTACAAGAGGCACTTGTTTACCAGGTTTTTACCTACTTGGCAAAAATCTTTCACTCTTTTTTTTTTTCAGGACATTTTATGATTTTAGAATTTCTTCAAGAGTTTTTATGATTTTTAGGATTTCTTTATGAGTTTTTAGCTCTATAGGTTGCAGAAGTAGAGAATATTTAAGTGAAGAATTTCTTCAAGTGGATGGTGTTGATCAATTCGTAGAGTTGTTCTCCTTCCAATGTTGAGAGTTGATAGACACCAGAGCCAAAGCCTATAGTAACGATGTAGGGACCCAGCCAGTTGGGTCCAAACTTCCCTTTGTTGTCTCGAAACTGATGATTTTTAGGATTTTCTCTCAGAACAAGGTCACCAACCTAAAATTCTCATTCTTGAACTTTCTTGTTATAACCTCTAGACATTCTTTTTTGATGCTCTTACATGATCAAACGCCACTTGTCGATGTTCATCCAGCAACTTGACTTCTTGCAATCTAGATATTCTGTAGTCTTCATCAGTAAGAAGACCTTGCAAAGAAACTCTCAAAGATGGTATTTCCACCTCAATAGGTAAGACTGCTTCGGACCCATACACCAAAGAAAAAGGTGTAGTCCTAGTAGGTGTTCTGATACTTGTTCTATAAGCCCATAGTGTAGGATCAAGCTGCAGATGCCAATCCTTTCCACATTTGTTTATTGTTCTATGTAAGATAGTCAACAGATTTTTGTTAGATGCTTCAACTTTTCCATTACCTTGAGGGTAGTATATGGATGACCAGTGTTGTTTGATTTTGAATTTTTCACAGAGCTCATCTAGATCTTTGTTTTTGAATTATCCTCCATTGTCAGACACAATAGAAGAAGGTATCCCATATCTGCAGATGATATAGTTAAGGATGAATAGAGCTACTTGTTTACCATTTTCTTTGATTATCGGAACCACTTCTACCCACTTAGTGAAGTACTCAGTGGCAGTTATAATAAAATTATGTCCCTTATATGATGCAAGATATATTTGACCAATGAGGTGAAACGTCCATTGTTGAAAAGGCCAATGTGTTATGAAAGGTATGAGGTTGGTTGCTGGAGCATGTATGAGGTTCCCATGTAGCTGACACTTCTCACAAGTTTAAGCAAATCTTATAGCATCTTTCTCCATATCTGGTCAATAGTAGTTATCCCTTAGTAGTTTCTGAGATAAAGTTAGACCGTTTGAATGAGATCCACAAATACCTTCATGGACTTCAAATAATGTGCATTGGGACACTTCAATTTCTAGATACCTAAGCAAAGTATTATCTAAACCTTGCCTAAATAGATCATTAGCAATGATGACGTACCATGAAGCATTTTAGATTAGACTCCTTTTCTCATTACGGGTAAGATTGGTAGAAATAATTTGGTCATGGAGGTAAGAGTAAATGTGGATGTAGTGAGATGAGTCATGTCCAATAATAGAATAGACCATCTGGCACTCAAAAGAATCATAGGTGGGATAATGCAACTCTTCCACCAGGAATTCAAAGTAAAAGTTAGATTCTTGTAGCTGAGGTATAGACACCAGGGTAGCCATAGCATTTGCTGCTCTGTTTGCTGATTGGGGATTCTGTTGAAATGATACAAAGGTAAAGTATCTCTTGAGATCATCAACTATTCTATTATAAGGCATCATTTTCTCATCTCTAGTCTGATATATATCATTGGTTTGGTAAATGATTAGCTGAGAGTCTCCATAGATGTGTAACTTAACAACCTTCCATTTGATAGCTACCTTGATCCCATTTACCAAAGCTTCATACTCTACAATATTGTTTGTGCAAGGGAAGAGAATCTTGTAAGCCTTTGGAATTAAATATTTTTGAGGAGTGCTAAAAAGTATTCCAGCACCAAAACCATGTTGAGTGAAAGACCCATCAAAGAACATTTTCCATGATCACTGAGCAAGGTTCATGATGGATTCATCTGGAAATTCTATGTGTAAAGGTTGATTATCTTCAAGCAGAGCATCAACAAGTTTATCTACAATGACTTGTCCTTCGATGGCTTTGTGTTCTACATATTCAATATCAAATTTTGTAAGAACCATGACCTATTTAGCCAATCTTCCTGTAAGTGTTTCTTTGCTGAGAAGATATTTGAGCGGATCAATCTTAGCCACCAGCAGAATAGAATGTGCTAACATGTAGTGTCTTAATTTCTGTGATGCAAAGACTAATGCCAAACAATCTTTTTCTATTATAGTATAGTTCATCTCATAGGACACCAAGGTTCTTTTGATATAATATATAGCTCTTTCCTTTTTATTCTTATCCTATTGTGCCAAAAGTGCCCATAGTGATGTATCTATAGCTAATATGTAGAGAATCAATGGTTTACCTCGAATCGGCGGCATCAATATAGATGGGTTAGAAAGATATTCCTTGATTTTCTTTAGGTGTTGTTCACAATCTTCACCCCATTTGTTTTTTACTCATTTTCATAATGCCTTTGTGAATGGTTGATCCTTATCTGCTAGTTGAGAAATAAAGTGTCTTATTGATTGGAGGCATCCTTGTAAACTTCTCATTTGACTAATATTCTTTGGAAGTGGCATTTCCATGGTAGCCTCAACTTTTTCTAGATCCATGTCAATTCCTTTCATTGAAACAATATATCCTAGGAGCTTACAAGGTGTAACGCCAAATGCACATTTCTTAGTATCTAATCTAAGATTTAATTTTTCCATTCTATCTCATATTGGACCTAGTTTTGATAGATGTGTTGATATTTTCATGAACTTAACTAGAGTGTCATCAACATAGTCCTCCATGTTTTTTTGCATCATGTCATGAAAAATCGTTGTTATGAATTTGTGATAAGTAGCACCTTCATTCTTTAACCCGAAGGGCATTACATTCTAGCAGAAGGTTCCCCATGCACAGGTGAATGTTGTTTTCTCTTGATCCTCAGGTGCAATTTTGATCTG
Organism: Cryptomeria japonica; assembly: GCF_030272615.1. Lineage (NCBI taxonomy): Eukaryota > Viridiplantae > Streptophyta > Pinopsida > Cupressales > Cupressaceae > Cryptomeria > Cryptomeria japonica. The sequence goes on along the minus strand of NC_081409.1, from coordinate 810,883,690 downwards.
ATTGTATCCTGTATAACCATCCATTAAAGAGTACATTTCATAGCCAGCAGTCATGTCCACAATCATTTCTATGTTGGGTAATGGAAAATCATCCTTTGGATAGGATTTGTTTAAATCTTTGAAATCAATGCAAACACGGATTGATTTGTCAAGTTTTGATACAGGTACAATATTAGATATCCATTCGACATTATCAATTGCTCTAATGAATCCATCTTTTAGCATTTTTTATAGCTCAGCCTTAACAATCAATGCAACGTGAGGATGCATTTTTTGCATTTTTTACTTAACAAGTTTAACTCTGGGAGTGATAGAAAGATGATGCATTATGAGGTCAGGATCCAAACCCGGCATATCAGCATATGTCCATGCAAAATTGATCTTCTTTTATGTGAAGAAATCAGCAAATTCTTTTAGTTTTGCAGCTGACAAGGATTGAGCTACATGTATAGTTTGCGAAACTTCTTCTGTCCCAATATTTACGGGCTGTGTAGGTTCAATTAGAACTAATGATCGCTCTTGAAAGTGATCAGGAAAAATGTCAAGTATCTCACCTTCAGGCGCCTCAGAGAGGTTTTCATTGTTAGGTAAGTCCTTTATTTTTACTATTTTTTATTATGACATTGCGACAGTGTGGTTTTTGCTATCAGATCTCTTATTTTTCTTTTTTTGATTTTACGACTAAGATACTTGACATTTGTTGTTGTCGTGTTCGCGCTTTGTTCACTGGTGGAAGAGTCCATTGGTTCAACTACATTAAGATAGCAGGCTAATGTATAGTCATTGGCAAGGGTAGGTATACTCAAAGGTTGATCTTGGAGAGTACAGTCAATTAGTTCAGGATGTAGAAAGGATAAAGTTTTAATAGGTTCAAGTAAGTTCATGGTATTATCATCATAAATTTGGACTGATAAGTCGAGTTCTAGAAGACTACCTTGTGTAAGTGTCTCGATACCAGGAAGAGTTACAACATGATTATCGAAGTATGCATTAATATTTAGGGGACCTAACCCCATAGACCTACCACTAGCATTGTCCTCTACTTCAGACTGGACTACATATTGTGGTTTGACATTAACAGGATCAACAGGTAGAATCTCAACATTCATGATGAAGTAGTCATATTTTGATACCGAATAGGTATTTTCATAAATAGAGCTTATATCAGAGTGATCAGAGTCATAAGATGAATTTTTTGACTCGTCTTCAAGTGTTTTAGTAAAAGTATGTATAGTATCAATATCTACATCTTTGATGTAGAAAGTTCCTTTGTGTTTGGGTTCATTGATTACTTGTATTTGACATACCTATTGACATAATCTTGATGGCTTTGTTAGTCTCTATCATCTTTTCCATTCAATTTCTTCTGGACTAATGGCTGGTCCTCCTTCTGTAGCTTCTCATTCTTCTTTTGTAGTTCCATACCTGATTTTCTCTATCTTGTTAGAGGGAGATATAGTAGGTGAAGAATTTACTTGTCCTCTTTCTTCTTTCAGCTATTGTTCATAGTCTTCTTGTCTTTTTAGTCTGATTTCTTCTATTTCCTTTTGCATCTTTAAGTGTATTATCTCTTGTGCTTCATCTATGATATCACTAGATTCTTTAGCAGTTTATGTAGTAGATGTATTTGAGAGATGATCTAGACCCCATTCATACTCATTTGAGTCATTTTTTGACTCATCTACTTGTTGTCTACCGGTGTATGTGACTGGAATGTTCAGTGGTGCAAACAATTCTTTAATTTCTTCGATTTCCTTTGTCATGTCTTCTTGGATTTCTATTGCTTGTAGTGTTATAGCTGATACAATTGGAACTTGATTACCAATAGCTTCCTCTCTCTTGATTGCCAATTCTTCTTGTGCATCTTCATACTCTACCTGAGTTTGGTAAGTATTGATTTCCTATGATGTTGAAGGTAGTATCTTTTTCCTCCACTAAGGTTGATGATGACAAGTATTCTTCTGATCTGATGACTTTCTTAGATTAATTCCAAGTCTAGCTTTATCATTTATAGACTTAGTTTGTACATTAATAGGTTCAACAATACCTTCTTGATTCTTGCCTAGACGACCAGTACTTGAATATCCCATGCGTTGAATCATCTTATAGCCTGGACCATATTGTGCCGAAAAAATTTCGCAATGTCGTATTTCTTTGTTTTTACTATCTTCTTTGAAAAGCCATTTGAGAATAACATCCTGATCTATTTCATCTGCAAGGTAAGTAGATGATTGTACAAAAATACCATCATAAATGACATTTGGAGTTGAAGTTTGTGGCTTCATGACCTCTTATGGTTTTCCAGACTATCTCAGTGATGGAGGAAGAGACATTAGTGAAAGTATAGGTTCTATTTTGTATCCATCTATGCCAATATCTGTGATTTTTAGTTTTTTTTCTAAATATTTCATGAAAGTCTCTTAACTTTTGGCTGTAGAAGTTGCTTTGCTATGCGGAATAAAAGTATCAGTACCCTGCATTAATGCATTATAGGTATAGCTTGTATCAGCAGGAATAGTGTTTTCAACTCCGTTATAAGGAAATTTCAAGCACTGATGATATGTAGATGGTACTGCTTTCATTTCATGAATCCATGGCCTTCCCAATAAGATGTTGTATGAAAGAGGAAGGGCGAGCACCGAAAAGATAACATCTCTTTCCATAGGTCCTACCCTGATCGGTAATAGTACTAGACCTTTAGAGGTTCTTTCTTAGTCATCATAAGATTTGATTGTTATTTTCTTTGTTGGATCAATGATATTTAGCCTAGTTGTATCAGTAGATTGTAGGTACAAATATTCAGCCCAGTGCCTCCATCTATCAAAACGTGTTTGACTCGGCATTTATGGATCATAGCTTCGATGTGTAATGGTTGGTTATGCGGTTGATTTAGTGAGTTGTCATCTTCTTCAAAGAAGGTGAGGTAATGAGGCAAAGTCAGGTGACCAACCATGGATTGAAACCAATCTACATCTAAATCTTTAGGGACATTAGTAGTGAGCAAACCTTTTTCCAAGATCTCTTTATGAGTAGAAGAGATCTTAAGCAGTTCAAAAATGGAGATTTGAGCATTAGTTCTTTTCAATTGTTCGATAATGCTATAACCAGGAGAGGTTGATGAAGCCAGCTATTTAGATTTTGCCGTGATTATATTTGGTTGTCTATTTGAAGAAGTCCATAGGTTCGATGTTATTTGAGAAAAATTTGAGGAACTAGCTCCTTGGAGAGTAACCTTCTTTTGAGTGTGGGTTACAACATTTGCAGTTTGTGCTTTATCTTGTTTATCTTTGATTATGATCACATTGCAATACTCAGATTGGGAAGATTCAATCATGTTGATCACATTGTCATTGTTTGTGTAAATGTAATTGACTTTAGCACTTCCCTTGGATTTTGAGGCATCACCTTGTTCATAAGCAGGTAAAGGATGTTTAAAAGCTTTGTGATCAGCATTAGTTGTGTGATTTCAAACACAAATTTTGCCAGCATCAATGAGGTATTGAGTCTCATGTTTGAGTTTCATGAAGTTGTTTGTTGTATGACCTTTGTTTTGATGATATTCATAGTATTCGTTTTCCCTCCATCATTTGGGTTTAACTTCTGGATCATATGATTTATAATTGTCTAGAAATGTTATCAAATCATTTGCTAATAAGGTTTTAAAAGCTGACTCATATGATTCTTCCACAGGAGTGAAATCGCGTTTAGGCTTTGGAAGCCAAGGTTTCTCTTTAAACCACTCTTTATATTTTTTCGGAGGATTTTCTACTACAGTTTCAGCTGCGTTGAGTGCTTGTGTGCCGCTAGCTAGATTAAATATTGTAGGTTTTGATTTTGATTTAATAGTGTCTACCACTCCATTATTAAAAATGTTCCTTTTGTTATCTTTTCCGCATTTCCAAAATGTGCTTTTTTCTTTGGAACTAGAGTTTTGTTGTGTTTCTTTCCAAAGTGATATATCTCCTTTTTTCATAAGAACATCTTCCTTTCCGAGGGCACTATCTACCATTGTGTTGAATGAAGGGTACACTTGCATTTGGATATTGTATTTTGATTCAAGGATTAGGTTATTGACAAAGATATACGTCTTCTTAGAATCAGGAATAGGTCGTGAATATCTAGAGAACATCTCTCTCCAACATTGAAGAAAAGTGAGAAAAGGTTCTCCTATTTTTTGTTTAGTATTGCAAAGCTCAATCATAGTGACTGGATGATGAATGTTATAAGAATATTATTGTAGAAACAATTTGACTAATTCTTCAAAAGTTTTAATTCTGATAGGTAAGCTTGAAAACCATTCCATAGCTTGTCCTCTTAAACTGCTCGAGAAAAGGTGCATGAGATATGTTTGTTCGTGCATGAACTCCATACATAAAGCACAAAATTCCCTAACATGATCTTGAGGATCTATATTTCCATCGTATTTGTCAAACTTAGGAATCTCCACTCTTGAAGGAAATGGAGGCATGTAGAGGTTTTTGTCAAATGGAAATGGGCATATCATGTCCAGAGAATATTGTTTTAATGATTTATCTTTGTTTTTTAGTTCTATGATTTTAGTCTGTAACGCTTGCAATTGTCTGTTTACCAGTATTAAAGGTGTCTCTTCCTCTTTAGTGATAAGGGTTTCAATGTTATAATCAATAGGAATTTTAGCCCCTTGTTTTTCTAGTTCTCGAAAATGCTCTTCCTTTTCTCTAGCAATGATGATCTTCATCCATTTTCGGAAATGTTTATCCTTTAGATAGCTATTTACAACAGCTTCTATAGGTTCAAAGGCTTCAAAATCGTCCGATGAGGAATCACTGTCAGTAGCATGGGTGCTGAGGTTGTCATAAGTATCGCGTTTAGTAGTTTGTCTTTCTTGTCTTTCTTTAGACTTGGTGGGAGATAGGAGCTGATTAAAAATTGGTAGTTTTGACAATGAAGGTTTATTTGAGATGAGGTCTTGTACAAAGAATGGATTAACTTGTGATGAAAAGAATAGTCCTTTACCTTTGTTAGTTTTCTTGCGAGAACTTCTGGTCGGAACAGGCATTTATGACTAATATGACCAAGAGCCAGATGTGATGCAGAAGTCAAGATCAAATTGAAGCTAGTTGTTCGTTTAACGTAGTGATTGAGAGAAGTTACTAAGATTTAGTCTAGTTTCAGGAAATATCTATCCTGTATAAGACGTGATCTAAGTAACTTAGTTTTAATTTGAGAGAAGTGACTAAGACTCAGTCTGGTTTCAGGAACAATCTATCCTGTGTAAGACATGATCTAAGTGACTTAAGTTTGATAAATTGTTGATTGAACTAGCTGAAAGATGATCAATAAAATCGTGCAATGCAATGTAAAGGGTACACTATTAAGATTGTTTACACTCAAGATTATAGTAACCATTTTTATGCTCACTGTATACTGATTTAGGCAAGTTTGACTGTTTTGGACTGACAAAATCAGGAATTCGTACGACAATATTTTCAGACCCAGATGACAGTTTAGCAGTTTCCAAACGATAAAGACAGTTTTTCGTACAAGTTGCCGCCTAAACTCATATGACAGTTGGGCAGACTCCAGACAATAATCTATTGAATGTGATTTATATTCATATGACAGTATGTAAAAGGCCAGATGATAGTTCTTTAGACTCGTACGATAGAATTAACAGAGCTAGATGACAAAACGATAGGATCAATGGAAATTTGTATGACAATATGTATGTAGCAGGATGATAATGTAGAAGACTCATGTGACAGAGGACTAGACAGAGGAGAGATTCTGACAGATAGAGTTTCAATGAATGAAAAAAACAAGTTTTTGATAAGGACTGAGTTTTTGATGACTGACAGAGACCAGTTTGGACACGGACAAAGTTTTGATCACTGAGTTGTTGATGTTGTTGATTTGTTTTCTCTAGTTTTAGTATTGTAGTTTCAGTTTTAGGGATGAAAACACAAAAGACATGGAAGGTGTATAATAATTCCAAGCACAAAACGCTAACCCTACAGAAGCTGGCTTAGAGAAGAAAACCTTTTCTTGCAAACTTAGGTACACACCCAATAGCTAATCAGAATATTGATGAACAATGATGAACTACTAAGGTCCTAACTGATACTAAGAGGGGGGGTGAATCGGCACATACAAAAAACTTTAACACTTTATCATATTAAAATGCAGCTAACCGGTTGTCTTCACCACTGTACTTAACCATAGCAATACTGGTTAAATAGAAATACTTCAGACAACATTCAACAGATCTCAAATCTTGATGACTACTTCACCGATATAATCATGCATGAGTTGTATCAATAATACCACAACCATTTAACACTGCATGCATATCTAACTTAATCAGAATCACACAATCATCACATGAAAAACTCACAACCCATAACACATAGATTTTCCACGTGGAAACCCAAATGGGAAAAATCATGGTGGGAATGAATACCCCCAAGATTTTTTGTGAACTCTTTTGAAGTCTGCTCTGTTAGGAGCCTAGTCTGGTTAAAGATTTTACAATAAAGGTCATGTTAGGAACCAATCCTGTTAGGGATCACCTAGTTAAGGGATGGCTATATACCCTGTTAAAGGTTGAAACCCTATTAAGAGTTACCTCACTAGAGGATTTGAATAACTCAATAACCTTGACCCACTTGGTTAGAGGATTTACAACAAAGCTTGTTAAAGCTACCTGGTCAAGGGATTTACCTTCTATTGAAATGGTTAGAAGACAACAGGTAAAACACTCTGATCTGATAACAACATTTCTTGTTAAGGCAGATCCTTTTTAGTTCCTCTCTTCTACAATCACACTCTACAGATTCCTCACTCTGGTTTGGCAAGTATCAAATCTCCAACACATGGACACAAACACAACTTTTTCCAAGAATTGCAATAATAAAACTCATCAACCTTATAGACAAGAATTAGGTCAGTAACATAAACCCTAAACCCTAAATATTTCAAGTTTACACTTACAAGTGGTCCAATCCTAACCGTCCAAACATATTAAATAAAATGAAATGATCTAAAACACTTCTGAAGACATTCTGCATCATCCAATCTTCACTACATCTGGAAATCAATAACCCATCACGCGCTCTTCACACACTGCTAAGGAAAATGCTCATTCCTGAGGTAGGAATTCAATGCATTCAATCTTCACACGCAAGAACCACAAAGAAATCCATCACATGCACACAACTGATGTGGAATCCTGATCCTTATCCTTATTCCTTAACTAACTAGTCACAAAACATCATCGGTTGCACTGTGCAAGCCAAACCAGAAACCCTAGAGCTGAACTGAGACTACCAACTAGTAGTCACACAGAGCAAACCCCGATACCGGTCCACTCCATTTCGGTTTCCCATAACTGCTTCTGATCTTCATACCGGTTCATACCATTTCACTTGCTTAAGCACTTATTGACATCAATGACAACATGCATTATCACCACTTCATCATATGCCAAAAAATATGGCTGCTGAGTCTCACATTATGGGTTCTCAATATCATATTAGCCGACTCCAAATGCTAATGGGGGCACGATATAGCAAGTGCCTTGGGAGAGTTACTATCTCTCTTGCACAAAGATTATCCGCCTTTCGGAGGTGAATCGGGTAGCCTCTATCTTATAGTTCTTAGTCAAGAATTCCATTTGAAATTACCCCTTGAAGTCACGCAAGCATGATTGAGGCCTATAGCCCAACAAGGTACTAAAACAAGTTGTAGTCACATAAACGTGATTGAGACCGCAAGGCCCTACAAAATGCCTGATATGAGAGATCTCAAAGAGAAAACTCAAATAATCTCATCCTCTCAGATTTTAATCACTAGAGGCCTATTTATTATAGTGAGTTGGAATTCTCAGGTCCACCTGTACTCACTTGGGTTGTTCTCACATGGTGATTACTTTTTCCCACTGTGACAGGCCCACTAAAGGTACACAAATCTCAAAACTTAGAAAAAGCTTCGAGAGTCTAGATTTCTAATTATCTATAAAACACAAGAGCATACTCTCCGACCTCTCAGATTTTTCTTCAAGCACAAAAGACAGATTTGTTCATTAACCAGATAGCAATTTAAGTGCCTAAAAAAATAAATTCAGGAATACACGATGTTTGGTGGATTCTCTTTAGACAACCCGCAAGAACAACGCATTAGTAGTCATTTTACTTTTGATTCTTTGACATGCGTACATTCGACTGATGTATTCTTTGACAAGAATTCTGCAAGAACCAGTTAGGCTGTGGAAAATATCAAGCAGATAGAAGACAAACTAGGGTTAGCGTCACCGTCAGTAAAATCCAAATTTAATTCATGAAAAACCCTAAAAAGTATATTGTTTTTGAAATGATAAAACAGAAATTCATAAGACAGTCTATTCCTTCCAATATGAGTATTCCCATGGACCTGAATGACAAAACACGGAATCAAATATGCAAAGCAGAAATTAGTATGAGTATTCTCACTGAACTACACAATAAAAGACAGGAGTCGACACAATCTTGTACGATGAAGGATTTATACTCATACTACTTTTCGCAGAGGTTGTATGGATGAGACTTGAAAGATAAAGAAATGATTTTGAGGCTAAAGGATTGAATTTTGAGCCCCACAATGGATCATATCTGTAAGTTGTATCTGAATACACAACACTTCAATTAAGTCATTAGATGCATGGTTAGTAAATCAATAATCAATAATGAAGAAAAAACCATTACAAAGCGACCTATTGCCTTCTAGTAGTTGCGAGTTTAGTCTTGCTCTCAGATTTCATATGCAATACCAGTGACTAGAAAACACCTAAACGAAGGATTTAATCTATATGAGCATAAGATTGAGCTAAATGGATGCAAGATTTAAGCTAGATATGCATGATTAATCTTAACATGATTTAAGCAATATTAATCTAGATGATTTAATAAGTATGCAATATCTCGATGCAAAATAGCAATGAACCTAGAGAAAAAATAACATGATAACAATATATTCTCCAAGATCCTTGATTAGGAGATGAGAGCCTGAAATTATATAAAATTCAAAAAGAAACCAATGGCTAAGATCAAATGATGATGAGTGGTCAAGATTTTCCAAGAAGAAGCACAATCCAGGTGAATTGATGTGATTGGCTGATTTTCTCGGTTTTAAAGGAAATTGAACTAAAATTAAGATAAAATCAGAAAAAAACTAATTTTTTCTCTCTTTCATTCAATTTTGATATTTAATTGTTTTAATTGCTTTTCTAAGATATTTTCAATTTTTAATTTGATTTTCGAGATTATCTCCATTTGATTTCTTTTCTCAATTTTTAATTCTTTTTTCCAATTAATTCCTTTTTCGATGATTTAATGGCAAATTTATTAATTGATTAAATATGCTAGGATATTTAATTAAATAAATAGGATGATTGAACAAAAAGATTTACTTGAAATGAATAATTAATTAAATATTTATTTAATTATTTCAGGGTAATTTATTTGCCATGTGACATTGATGATTTAAGAAATTAATTTTGTGCTCAAGATTAATTTTAATTTCCTTTGGTTAGGACCTTGGTGATGAAATCGAGACTAGGGGGCCTATGGTTTTAGATGACCATTTTTTAGGTTATTATAATAAGTATGGTCATAAGATAGAAGATTGTAGAATGAATGTTAAATGTTATGCATGTGGAAAATTTGGACATATGGATAATCAGAGTAGGTCAAGCAATTACACCAGTTTTAGCAAAGCAATTCAAAAGAACAATGTTACATGTTATGCATGTAATGAGGTTGGACATATTGCTAAGTTTTTTCGAAGCAGAAATCCACCAGTTGGTAATGAAGGATCAAATGAGAAGGGAAAAGAGAAGGTTAATGAAATCCAACAAGATCATAGCTAGAGATGGGTCAGGAAGTCAAAAGAACAATCAATAGATGGAAATGCACCGGTTACTCAACCGACAAAGGAGGTTGCTCTTGCACCGGAAGGAAACTCATCCAATAACTAAGGCAGATGCTTTAGGTGTAGGAAAAATTCATGAAGATGCTGCATATGCCCCGGGAAGAGGTTCTGGAAGATGTTCCATACATTGGAGATGCTTATCCGATATGGAGATGTTTGATCGAGATCCAGTATCTTCCATCGGAAGCCATTAGTATTAATGATGCATTAGGGTTTCTTGGAGGTTAAATGGTCAGGTTCACTTCATTTATGATCACTTTAAATTCAGATTGATTTAGAGGAAGTCTAAGGCAATTCAATGTGATCGATATCATCTTGAGAGATTTCATGAGCGATTGGAAGAGTTCTTTAAGGTTTTTTACCAGCAACTATTCACAGGTACTTATCTTTCATCATGGAAGTGGGATCATCATCTGTACCTATGTTTATTGCAAATCCTATTGTTGGTGAGGTCAAGGACCATCCTAGGCTGATTCTTAAGTGATATTCACATGTTGCTACCCTAGATGATTTGGTTGGCACTTTTTCCCATTTCTCGAAAGGAGTCGTGTATGTTGAAGATGTAAGAGCTTACATTCACTATCATATTGAGGATTTGGGAACAATTTATATTAAGAACATGTACATGAGTGAGCTAATGGGAGATTCTAGAAAGATTAAGCCCAAATACTAGCATATTGAGGATCTATGGTTTACCGACATTCTGGATATTCCGCAATTTGAAGATGAGATTGTTAGAAATTTTTTGAGCAGAGTGCATGGAGAGTTTATCTAGTTGGATAGACCATATAATATTTTGAAGGAGGCCATCAAGGCAGTCACCAGTTTACTGCAGGTTGGACAACGTTCCTTGAAGAAGGTTTACAATGATCAGGTCAACAAGATCATCGGTACAATATCAGACAAACTATCAATGAGGATTAGTACTACCACTGACACAGATATCAGATTCGAAAGCATGGTCATTGGTTACAAGGTAACTTAGTCAAACCTTCTGAATTCTATTTCTAGATCTTGCATTTATGCAGCTCATAATGATGAGGGGGAATGAGAAGTTAGATCTATGTGGTTGGATGTTGGATGAATTGTTGATTAATCTAGGAAAGATCAAAGGAGAAAAGAAGGGAACATTCCGGTATGGAAACCTACTTGTCTATTTAATGCTATTTTTCATCAATGAGACTCCCAGTTTTGGGAAGAGAAAATGGGCATTTGATATCCCAGTAGGGAGGCAACTAAAACAATCAATTTCTACATTGGGTAGTTAGAGAGATGACAAAGTGTGGGGTTACTTTAAATAATTTTGGAAGGCTATGAATTCTAGGGTGAGGGTTCCAAAGAACATTGTTGGGAAGTACTCAACCAAGATATTCTTCCTGGTCAAGAAAGATGAAACTTTGATGGAAGTTGTAAGGCCCCAGAAGATTTGGATTGAGGAAATGGGTTATGAAGTTGATGCTCAGATTCTTGATGCTTATGCAGAGATGCTAATTGAGGCACCTATTGATGAGACTGTAAAAACCTTTGGTACTCTAAAGCAGAAGAAGCAAGAGGTTGAAACTGAGTTCAACCAGAAGAAGAGAGAGAGAAGGAGGAAGGCAAGGCAACTAAATTTGTTGAAAAGGTTTCACAAGACATTAAAGCATTAATTGATGTTGTTTTGGAGAAAGCTAGGAAGAGGAAAGAACCAGAAATATTCATTGAGCCTATTGCAGCAGAATCTGGATTTAATGATGACACACCCCTAGCATTGAAAAGGGTATTAAGGAAGAAAATTGAAGAGTCTAAGGAAGAGGCTAAGAATCAACCTGTTAGGAAACTTACCATCAGGGTACTGACATAGAAGAGAGCACCAAAAGAAACACCTTCAACCCCATCCTGTATTGGAAGGAGGAAGAAGAAGAATGACATGGATCTTGCACTTGAATCTGGTAATGTAACTATTATTCCTCCAAAGACTTGTGCATAATTAGTTGATGAAATTACTAAAGATGGTATGTTAAAGAATGTATAGTTTTATTATGAACATTTGGATAATGATGAACATAGAGAAGTAGAGGAAGCAATTTTGTTGTATTTGGATATTTATAAGAAAGACTTGTTAGAAATTCAAAACCAAATACCGACATAGTTGTATGACATTTTAGATGCTAGAATATTATTAGCAATGGAAGAGGATGGGCATTTAAAGATTTAGGAATTGTTATCTGTTTGTGTTTCTATTACTCTAGAGGAGATGGACAAGACACTTGAAGTTGCAGATAAGAAAATATTTAACAACAAGCATAGAATAATCAGTCTTATGTTAGGTAGGGTCAATGAGATAGTCAAGGAGACCCACTAGGCATGGGTTAAGTTGTTTGAAGAAAACTATGGTTTTTACACTTCACTGGAACCTAAGAAAGATATTGCAGCATCCCGGTTGAAGGGAAAGGTAAAGGTATTATCGGTACTTCACCCTAAATTTTGAAAAACATTAAGATAGTGGATATTGAGCCCTTGGTAGATACTAATGTACAAGAAAATGTTGAGATACAGGAAGATACAAAGAGTGTAAATGTTGCAAATGTACAGGTGACGAAGCTATAAAAGTTAAATCATCAGAGGGAGAGAAAGAGGAATCCGGCAAGGAACTAGTAGTCAGTCCATCATTGTTGTCAATTGACACCTTGTAGGTTAAAAAGAAAAGCATAACCAAGATGAGTTATATTGAACTCATGATGATGGTTGCACGAAAAATGATGAAGGAATTATCTATGGATAAAGGTTTTATTGATTAGCCTATCACTGTTTTGCACAGACTTGTCCTAGAGTGCAAATTTGACAATGAAGCGAGCTCATGCGGTAAGCTTAAGATAATCACTAAGCACATTTCAAAATATTTTCAGTCTTTACAACAAATATCAAACCGAAAAGCACTAGAGGTATTTACATAGGCAAAGAGAGCTACATTTGATCAAATGATTGAGTTGGAAAGGAAGTAGATTAATGATAAGTTGAAATTGGTTGATAATGCATTGAGGTAGTGTACTAATATCTATAGAGTATGTTGTAACATAAGTCTACTCACAACTGAGACAAATAAAAAGATTAAGGATATATAGGAGGAGATAATAGGTATAGTAAATTCTTTTGATGGATTGAATTCATTGACTACATCTATTGATGGTCAGATTTTGGTTTTGGAAGCCCAAGTTTTTGCTCTTGAGAGGGAAAATGATAAAATCATAAGGAGAGCCAGAAGTCTTAGAGGATTGGTGAGTCCCTAGTTGGATTCATTAAGTGTGCATAAGGAGTGTATAGATATGGTTGGTAAACCCACACCGATAGAGCTAAATGAGAAATAGTCATTTTCCCATATACAAAATGGACTTGTATCTATTTCTGGCACTTTTAAATCTAGTGGGGATAGTTATCTAGAACTATTGGAGAAGGCCTGTCCAGAAATTTTCAAATATATTCAGCTCTCGTAAGGTATTTTGGGATATTCATTGTATAGTCTTTCATTCTTCATCCTGATTTTTAATACTTTTTGGTATTTCTTATGGCATTGATGTCAAATGGGGAGAGATATTGATATGAAAAATAAAAAAAGGGAGTTGTGTACATTAGGGGGAGTATAGGTAAAAAATATTTAGGAGATATGGAGGTATGGATTATTTTGTTATGATGGATATTCAGCTCAGGGGAAGCAGGCTCAAGATGAAACCGGCAAATGGAAACCATGATCATTTTTCACATGACTGTTGGGATCAATTCCAAAGGGGGATATTGTTGGCATTTGACACTCAATGGGTTGGTTTCAATATGTTGTCATTGATGGTAACATGGCAACATGTTATGGCTTCATATTTTGGTTTAGTTGTGTATCGGCGGGCACTTCACAGACACTTCACCGACACCGACACCGAGAGTTTGGATGGATTTCTTTGGTTACCAACAATGCAGGCTGGCATGGTTTATATTTAGGTTATTGATATTGGAGGCCGACATCATTTGGAGATCTGACATCGGCAATTGTTTTGATATTCATGTATTTATGTTATTGAGCCCATGTATATTTATATTGTATTATCTTTGTAAGCTGACATAAGGCATGATAGATTACAAAGGGGTATATAGGTCAGTTGATTAGATAATTTTGTCATATCGTAAGAAATATGTGTGTAAGGTTATGGAATGTAAAAGAGATGGGAAATATATGAGAGAGATCATGTATGTGAGAATATTTATGTAAAAGTTATTTCAATAAGGGTTTAGGGTCTCAAACCGAAACAAATAGAGCTTAACCGAAACTGTATCCAGGTATAGAAGATGCTATCTTTGCAATTAAATTATTTGTCCAGATTGTAGTTTGGATTTGTATGTAGTCAGTGAGGGTCCTTTTGTGATTGAGTAGTGTTCTCTAGTCTATAACCCTTCCTGCAAGTGTAGGCCACTATATTTTGTAATATCTCTTCATATGGCCAGTGGATTGATATTGTGGGTCACAAATCCCACTATGGTTTTTCCTCTTTGAGTATTTCCACATATAATTCTTTGTGTTGTGTTATTCATTTGTGTGATTAGCTTATTTGTTTCTTTACTTCTTTCAATTCTATATGTATTGGTATACCGGTTGGTGTATGCATGTTTTAATAAGGTTAAAATTGACTATTCTGGTAGGACACTGATTCACCCCCCCCCACCCCTTCTCAGTGTTCTTGGATTCCAACACCCTGCTTCTATGCATACTCTTCTACTTGATGAGTGAGATTATGGGAGTAGGGTAGGTGTAGTGGGCCTTTGACTGGTCGATAGGAGTTCAAATCACAGAATGCTTATACATGTCTGATGATACCAAGGTCGAGAATAAGATTCTATGTGGTTACTTAAAAAATTTCTAGAAGGAGATGCATGAGAGGGAAAGAATCCCTAAGACTATTATGGAGAAATATTAGGATACCATCTATTTTATGGTGGATATCTATCAGTGTTTGATGGAAGAGGTAGAGAATCAGATGGTATGGATTATGCCTATAGGTTATGAGGTTGATAAACAAATTTTGGAATCGTATGCACAACATTTGTTGAGTAAACCTATGGACTCTAATAAGGAGAGGTTCCAAACATATAAAGAGAAGAGCTTAAAACTGCATCAGCAATTCAAAAATCTTCTGATTCAAAAGAAGGTGAGGAAGGAAGTAGAGGCTCTTCCAGAGAGCATGGGTATAAAAAGGAAGCCGTCAGGAAATCTAGAGAGGAGAATATTATCTCTAAGGAGAAGACTGAGAAAAATGAGACTAAACTAGAAATGTCTAAGCCTAAGCTAAGGCAAACTAGAAGCACAACTTCCTCCTTTGTTCTAGCAAATCTAGTAAGAAAGCCTAAACAATCAGTTAAACCATTTGGTGGTAGTGAGAAGAAGAGGAATACAGTTAGATTTGTGATTGTAGATGATGAAGAAACTAAATGTAATGAAGTAGTGAAGGAGGTGAAGGCTAATGCTACTAAGGCCACAAAAGTTGTTGGAGATTGTTAGACATTGTTACTGTGAGGATATGTTATTTTCTCGAGTGTTTGCAAATTGGGGAGATCTTATGATCCGGTTTATAGTTTTGTTTTGTTGTATTGGTGCTTTGTAGAGTTCAGTATTTCCTATGGTCTATTCCGGTGTGATCAGATCTTGAGCTGAGTTTTTGGGATATTGTTTGGGATGGTCTTGTATCTTTATTTTACATGGTTCATGATCTGGTCCTCCGCAAGTTATCTTTCTTTGTGATAGTTGTTGTTGTTTGAGTGTTGTTGATTTTCAGACATTGACAGATGAAGTTTTGATAAGTAGTGTTTGTACAGCTATTTATGATGATTATAATGTTCTTGCTAGCGTTTCCTAATTTCTTCCTATTTTTTTTGATGATCCGCATTGAACATTGTGCAAGTTTTTGGTGGTTTTCATGAACCGGTGATGTTCTTTGTGTTATGCAGGTTTTTTGGTGGTGTAGCATGTTATGGTTGAACTTGGCATGATTTTCGGTGGAGTTGAGAATTTGGGAATTTCAATTACATCCATGTTATGTCATGTAAGTCATTACATTGGTCTGGTGGTTGATCTTTGTATTGCGTGATGTAATTTTGTAATTGTGAGTTGAGGGTTTAGCGGACCTTATTGTCAAGGTTGATAATTTGTATATATAGGTGATATATTCATGTAATCTGGTGATAACGGTTGTGTCTAGATTATCAGAGAGTGGTGTACATGCAAGAAAGTGATTCATCCTTCAATATTGTGATTGAGTAGAGATTGGTCTAGCAGAGAAGAATTTTGTGCTTAACTAGAACTGTAATCAGTCATTTGGAGATGTTATTCTTTTAGTTCATTTATTCTAAATCATAGTCCAAATCCTTTTGTAGGTCAGTGAGACTTCCTTGAGGTTTGTAGTCTTCCAGGTCATTATCTTTTTAGTAGTGAGCTCTACGCAATGTGCCTCGATGCATGTGCATTCCCCATTGCAATAACTGCACATACTACTGCAAAGTATCATCTTACTATGGGTAGGTTCCCTCCATGGTTTTTCCCTTAATCGGGTTTATTAGATATGTATTTGTGATTAAGTTTGTAGATTCTATGAAGATTGATTCATCACCTCCCTCTTAGTATTCCTTCATTATTGTTGCCAATAAAAGTTATAAAATAATAGCCATCTGGTAGAGCTAAGCCTGATAAGAATTCCAAATCATCCGAGTTTGATGAGGCACTAAAACAAGGAAAATTTACTATTGTTCATACTATACCATTAGATTGGATTGTTACTGAAGTAGTAAAGAATGGAAACTTGAAGCCACTATTAGAATGGTATGAAAATTTTAGTGAATTCGGGAGAAGAAATTTAGAAGAGGAAACTATAGAGTATATGAATGTATATAGAAAATCTCTAATTGAACTAATGTCAGTCATACCCAAGAGCTTGTATGAAATTTTGGATGCTAGTAGACAAACAACAAATAAAGAGGATGAGAGACTAAAAGAATATGTATTAGGTAATATATGTTTAGTAATTTCAAAGGAAGAGATAGATAGAATACTAAAATTAACAAAGAATGAGTTCTAAAGTAAGTATACAATTAATAAGATCACATTCAAGAAAAGAAATTGAGAAAATTTTGAGAAACACTTTTTCTTGAAAATTAGTGTGAAGGTAATCTGAAAGATGAACAAACAAAAGATGAACTAAAATTTGCTAAGGTTGAGGATGTTGCAGGAGATAATGATAAAGCCAGTACAAATGAAGTAGTCCAAGTAAATGAGGATAAGGGAAAGGGTGACAATCCTGCGGTTACCAATGTACCCATGCAAGAAGCTGAAGCAGAAAAGGTTACAAAGAAAGTGCATATTGCAATCCAACAAGAAGCAAGTGACACTACAAAGGTAAGGAAGGGAAAGAAAGTTATTGATCTTGAATTTGTGCAAGGACCAATCAAGCTTGACACTCTATTACCAATTGAGAAGCTTCATTTGACATTGTAGACACCTAAAATTGTCCAGTCTAATTAAATAAATATTTTATTTATTTAATCATTTTATCCTAATTCTTCTATTAATTAAATAAATCTTTATTTATTTAATTCATTCATTTATCCTCTTCTAGCCTTATTTCTGATTTAAATAAATACATTTATTTATTTAAATTATCCTTTTCCTAAATTAAATAAATATCTTATTTATTTAATTGATCCCACTTCCTCTATTAATTAAATAAATCTTTATTTATTTAATTAATTCATTAGCCTTTTCTACCCATGACAAATGTCATTCATCTCTTAATTCCTACACTACCTACCCTCTTATTATTTTCTTATTTTCTCTACCTACCCTCTAATCATAGCCGACCTCTTTTACACCTCTCAATCTTATCCCTCCATTTCATATAGTGTCTTCTATCTAAGGAGATGCTTCCTTCATTATCAACCCCAACTCAATTATGCACTCGACTACACTACGCCTTTTCACTTTCATATGCAATCCTACTTGCAACCACATTTCCGTTCTTTGTTAAGCTCTTGTGCACATAAAATCTGAGAGCAAATATATCAAGCAAGATCAATGGAGATAGGAAGAATGGAGATCCAAACCCTATTGGACATGTGATGGTATAATCTTTGTGATTTCATTTGATTTGCATTATCTTAAGTAATCTTCATATGTTATGGTGGATCTTTGTTGTTGTTAGGCTAGGGTTTTGTGGTTGAATTCATTTAGCTTTTCAATATTATTGTTGTTTCCATTCTCACCATAAATAGGCATCATTCACACAAGAAAAGGATAGTGAATATCTCTTGAGGTATCACACAGAAGATAGGATGTTGCTAACTCTAGTATCTGGTATTTTGGAGAAGTTGATGCCCTCATTTAAAAAGGAAACTGTAGATACTTCATTTGGGCAGTTAAAGAGTTTGATCAATTTTGTAGATACACATTTTGAGTCTAGTGAGAAGTTAGATGAAGAAAAAATTCCAAATGAGTTTAATGCTAGGAGTCTCTGAATATTAGTGAAAATGATTACAAAATATAGAATCATATTAGGTATCTTTGTGAAGAGTATGCGGGATGCTCTGTCCAAAGGTGGAAACTTGTATAAATCATTCTTATCACAATCTAAGTTCACTGTGGACATTGAGAAGAAGTCTAAGATGCATGAGGATGAGATTGAACGCATATCTCAATTGGTTGATCCTCTAGCAGTATCATTGAGAAGTCATGAAAGTTAGATAATTTATTTACTTGAGAAAATCAAAATCTTGAGTCATGACTGGGAGAGGATGATTAGCTAAGTTGGGGAACTTAGGATTCTCATCATTCCTAAGTTAGATTTTATGCTCAGTGCCTTAAAGGATTCTCAAGATGCTCTGGAAAATAGTGATCTGGCACACCGAAAGATGATAGATGCCCAAGCTTATATTTTCAGTGATCCAATAATAGTTTTGGAGAGCTTGAAGAAGTGTTTGGACAGTCATCTGGACACATTGAATAATTCCTTTACAGATATCCTCAAATTTTTGTCAGTATGTAAGGGTTGTATGTACATATGTAAATAGCATTTTTGGTTTCCAGAACCCTATCTTTGGAATTTCTATCAAAGGGGGAAAGTAGAGGTGTTAAAAATATCGATCCTAGGGATAGTAGTTGAATTTTGAAATCAAGTAGTTAGATTCTTGGTTGCGGCGTATATACTTTTGTTTCAGTTTGACACAGTCATTTTTCACTAATTTTTGCCATCAATGCCAAAGGGGGAGATTGTTGACTAGTGAAACTGGATAGATGTTCAAATATTATTATTAATGGCAACCAATGTCAGATATACCATCTATAGTTCATAATTCATTCATACCAAAAGATAGATTATGGTTCTGCAAGGTCCGGTGAGCAGCACAGGACATCCAATAGAGTGTACAATGTTTTAGTTGGTGATTCAAATGTGTTGAGTATTTGGTGTTACAGATCTCATAGAAGTATTGTGGATGTATAATATGCCTTATTCCAAGTTTATGGCCTCTAGCGATGAGTCTTGTATAAATTGAAAGATTCGATAGATAGGTTTTTGAGTAAAAAAGTGTTCATCAATAAAAATGTGTGGATATTCATTATGCAGATCATGCGAAGTAATTTTAGCAGTTATTTGTGTGATTGAGGTTAGTGAGATGACATGTGGGAAGCATGTGGACAATTTGTTTTGGTCTTCATAAGTGTTTTGGATCGAATTGAGCTAACTTGGGTAACACGTTTCATTTGCATGTTATACATTTTTGGGCCAACTTGGAATAGATTTAATTTGATGTTGCGGATATAAGTGATTGATGTTATCATTTTTTATATCTATGGTTATGTGTGAAGCATGTATGAGAAATTGTGTGCAGTTTCACGTGTGTTGTTGAATGATTTATGCTCCAAAATTTGGCAAAACAACAAAACAAAGTAGTGTAGTAGAGAAGAGTATTTTTTTCTTAATTGTAACTATTTTTGGCTTTTGTAGATGTCATATATCAATTCAAACATTCCAACCATTATATGTAATTTTTTTTAAGGTAGTGAGACTTTTGGGCTTATAGCCCTTATTGTAACTTGAGTAGTGAGCTCTAGGAAGTGTGCCTGAATGAATGTGCATACCCCTCATGTAATATTAATATACTTCTAACAAGATATACTAATATTGTTGGTCTCATTCCCACCATGTGTTTTCCCTTAACTAGGTTTCCATGTTACAAAAATTCTAGTGTTATGGTGTTATCGTTGTTTGCTTTATGTTTTTGCCCTTTACTTTTATTCATTTGCATTAAGTGGTTTGAAGGATATCTTAAGAAGATTAAACATTGTAGAACACTAATTCACCCCTCCTCTCAGTGTTCCTTGATTCCTAAAAGATTAAGAGCCACAATATTAATATACTCTATTAGAAGTATATAAATATTGCATAAGGGGAATGCACATGCATTCAGGCACACTGCCTAAAGATCACTACTCAAATTACAATAAGGGCTACAATGCTAGAAGGATCACTACCTTAAAAAATGATTGCAAAGGATAATTGGAATGTGATAAACAACATCTACAAATGCCAAAATATAGTTTCGGTTAAGTACAAAGTACTCTTTTCTATTACACTACCGGATTTTTTATTCTGCTATATTTTGGAGCACAAATCCTTTACTTGCACATGTGAAACTACACATAATCGCTCACAAGTGCTTTCCACAAAACCACCGATCCCAAAAATGACAATATCAATCACTTAGATTATATATCCACAAAATCAAATTAGTTTATCTACATGTCGGCCATAAGAACATGGTACAAAAGATGAAACGTGTACTCCAAGTCAACTCAATCTTAACTCCAATCCATATGAGAACCAAAAATAATTGTCCACACACTTCCGACATGTCGATTAATTATCCCTAAACACAATTACAACCACCAAAATTAATTCGCACAATCTGGACAATGAATATCCACATGTTACTGTTGATGAATATTATTCTAACCAAAAACCTATATATTGGACCTTCCAACTCACTCTAGAATCAACACTGGAGACCGCAAACCTAGAATATGGTAGATTACACATCCAAAATTCTTATCCAAGATCCACAACACAAAACATTCAACCAAAATGAAGTAACAACCAAAACATTATACACTTTGTCGGATGTCCTGTTCTAAGTCACCGGATCTCTTCAAAAACTCAATCTTACTTTCAGTATGAACAAATCATGAACCAGTGGATGGGATTTTTGACATAAGTTGTCATTAATGACAACATTTGATCATCTATGCAGTATGCGTTTCCAACATTCTTGTTATTGTGATTGTTAGTATTACAAACGCAAAGAAGATCCTCAACATACTTATTGAGGATGATTGTAGGAAGGGACCCTCCTCAACACATTTCAAACTCATTTTTACATAAGAAGACACCATTTACTACTTGATGTTAAGGGAAACTTTTCTCATAGATGTAGGAAGCTATTTTCACATATTAGGCATAGGATAAAGACCTTTGTGTATTTTTACACTCTTCCTAGGTGTTCAAGATTATAAATACGAGATCAACATATCATGTTTGAATAACCCAATACAAACTCTATTAAAAATTTACCAAGAGCTCTAACATTCAAGAATCCAAATATAAGAATGAAAACCCATGGATATGTTGAAAACCTCATATATCTCAGGTCAAAAGATGAAACACATTTGGACAGAGGAGAAATCTCACATTGAATTCACATTCAAATATTGATGGAGATAGATTTTGGTAGTATCAAGCCTAGACAAAAATCTCTTAGTTGCTGTAGTAAAACATTGTAACATCTTACATTTTTTTTCCATTTAATAGAAGATATATAGTGCAGATTTCATATCAACATTGTTCTGTTATATTTGTGTTGTGTCTATGCAATCATGAGTTATTATTATTGTGTTGTCTATATTTTAACCTATTATAGCTATGGTAACAACATTATATAAATCATTACATAATATAGACACGATGCAATTACCTTCCGCTGTGGGTTATTATTATTTATGCAAATGAAATGAAAAAGCTGTAATTTTTCTTATGCCATGCAAGAGTAGTTTAAGCTTTAATATTTTAGGTTTAGTTAATAAATTCCAAATCCTAATAGTTAGCCTTAAGATCTAAGATATAAATTTTAATATAGTCTAGGGTTTGTGAGGTCTAATTTTACATTTTTAAGAGTTATTAATGTTATAGGTAGTTTTGATGTGAAATTAGAGTTTTCATGGTTCCTATTTAAAAATAAATAAAAACCTTCCATATCATGTGTTGCACAAACATATGAGTTTCACAAAAACAAAACATTTTATCTTTAATAGTTTTCATAAATAGATAATAATTTCTCATAGTATGAAAAAATCATGAGAGATGGGTACAAATCTCATAAAAGAAAAATGTGTGATCACATAGGTGATCTTCAAAGCATGTAAATTTATGTGTGCATAATATATTTGTTGCAAGGCAAATGAGTAAATAACAAATAAGAACAGTATCAATCTTTTAATCAAATTCCTTTTTTTTCAAATGTATGCACCATTTAAAATTTAAAATCATTTCTTATATTTTTATATAGTACACCACCCATGCCCAATTTATGTGTGAAGATGAAAATACCCCAAACATGTAAATTATACGAAACGGATTTTATTATTTAAGGGTCAATATTTCAATCTATGTTGTAAGGTCTCCACATGGAAAGATTTATGATCTTAACAAGCTCAAATAATATTTTTTATTTTGCTTCTTTTCAAAGCCTTAGAAGGTATGTGTATTCCACCTCAAATAATGTGTAGTTGTTTTTGCAAAATTGAATTTTACACCTATATAAACCAATAAGAATTAAAAAAATATAATCATTTAAAATAAAATTTAAATTTATATTATATAATTTTTATTGAAACATTTCTATACAATCATTGATTAATCTAACTAAATAATAATATCGGCCTTTGGAGAAACTGACAAAGGTGATAAAAGGCCTCCCTAACCGACTTTATTGCATTTAGTAATTACTGAAGCTGCATGTGCCATGAAGATATTGAAGATCCAAGATGAATGTATTCACCGTATTAAAGGCAACTTTTTCAGCGAACAGAGCAGCTCGCCTGGGTGCCCCCCCGTATCAGTATATGCCGTTGTTGTGGGGGAATTCTAGGATAGCCTAAGTTGGGTGGGAGGCCCTTAAAATAGTAGGGGGTTGCCCGGTACGAGGTGCTACCCCTCTGGTTACTATCCATGCCCTTTGGCTACTGTTGTTGGTGCTGCTTGCTCAAATGCTGGTACCAAATCAATTGACTCTGTCTCTGAAAAGAATCTCATTATAGATATCATCAGAGCAGGAAGACTGTCATTCCCAACGCCTTAATTATCTGATGTACTGCTTCAGTAAAATTTCTGTAGTCCCCATGAATTGGATAGATATGAATTGAATTGTTTGTTGATTCTCTTTTATGGTGAGGGATTTTCGTTTATAAATGGTGTTAATTCTCTGATCTACTGCTTCTGCAAAATTTCAGTCGGCCCACCTTCATCTCGTAGAATTGGATAGATATGAATTGAATAGTTTTAAGCTGAGTTTGTTGATTCTTTTTTATTGGTTAGGGATTTTGGCTTATAAATCATTGATTAATCTAACTAAATAATAATATCGGCCTTTGTCGAAACTGACAAAGGTGATAAAAGGCCTCCCTAACCCACTTTGTTGAATTTAGTAATTACTGAAACTCCAAGTGCCATGAAGATATTGAAGATCCAAGATGAATGTATTCACCGTATTGAAGATCCGAGATGATTGTATTCACCGTATTAAAGAATCTCATTATAGACTGTCATTCCCAACGCCTTAATTATCTGATGTACTGCTTCAGTAAAATTTCAGTCGTCCCCATGAATTGGATGGATACGAATTGAATTGTTTGTTGATTCTCTTTTATGGTGAGGGATTTTGGCTTATAAATGGCCTTAAGTATTTGATGTAAGGCTTCTGCAAAATTTCAGTCCTCCCCATCACCAATCTTCATCTTTCACCGTAAACATGAATTGGATAGATATGAATTGAATAGTTTTAAGCTGAGTTTGTTGGTTTTCTTTTATGGTAAGGGATTTTGGCTTATAAATGGTGTTAATTATCTGATCTACTTCTCCTGCAAAATTTCAGTCGGCCCACCTTCATGTCGTGCTTTAATAGTTTCTCACTCTCCTCTTAAATTGGATAGACATGAACTGGATAGCTTTAAGATGCCTTGTGGATTGTACGGTGCTGTGAATGGTCACCTTATTTCTTAGAAATGAAGAAAAAAGATTATAAGCGTTCAATTTTTTGCTTGAAAGTTTTGACAAATCTATTTTGTGCATATACTGAAATCACTACATTCAATGAGATAAGAAACCTCTTTCAGGCATTCTGTCAGCATCTCACATGCCTTGTCTACCATTCCGCATTTTGCATTCATCGTGCATTAAAGCTGAAGTGAAGGTAAGGACGATCTCAGCTTCATACTCGCTTTGTCTCGTTTCAAAGAAATTTAATACTAAATTTAGATTATTTTTATAATTTATCAATATCGAAGTATTATGTTATGGGGGAATTATTTTTATATGTTTGTTTTGGGAAATGTATTACTATATATAGATTTAGATATGTATGTCTTAATATAGTGGATTACAAAAAGTTTAGTAATTATATATCTAAACTACAAGTCTCCTTTAATTAAGGATGCATATAGGGGGTCTAATGAATATATTTTCTTATAATCACTTAGGGGAGACGATCAAGTAGTTGAGCGCCATCCAATTGTTGTGATAGTAGTTGTTGATTTAGTACCCATACTTGTTGATTTAATGTACAATTTTTTTGACAACATTGCACCAATAGTTCTGACCTAAATACCCATAATTGAATGAAATATATCCCACGTTGTATAAAGAAAACAATCATGTGATGCCACATTAGCTACACAAGTATAGGGTCCCCTTATGCATGACTATTGGTCTCACCTCTTTTTTTGGGCTGTTTTGGCCACCTTGGCAAAAAACATGCTGATGTGGCATCATATTTGAGGATGTGGCCCTAAAACCTTAGCTATAAACAAGGGACTTGTCAAGTAAGCTATTGTAAAAAAAATGAAGTAATTTGAAATTTCCATGTAGGATTTTGAGAAGCGTAAAGTTAGGGTGCTCAACTACTGAATCATCTCCTCTAAATTCAGTTACCTAAATTATAAATATTTTTAATATTTTGATCAATAAATTAAGATAAAGTAGAATTATCAAAAAAATGAAACATAAACTATCAAATAATTTAAGTACAAACAAAATAGATAAATGTTATTATTAAATATCTAAGATAGTAATTGAATATATCAATACATATTTATTAAATAAGAGATAAATCAATGATTAAGTATTGATTCTAGTAAAAAAATATTTTGTTGAAAACTATGTTCAATGATCTAAAATATGGTCAACTATCATATTCGAAATTAATAATTGTTAGACACAATGCACCACTAAGAGGGGGGTGAATCAATGGTTCTCAATATTTTCCCTTTAACTATCTATGTCTATATACCGGTTATCAGATCTAACTCAATACCAACTTACCAGTTAGTGGGGAGAATAATCACAAATGCATTCACACATAAAGGGACATCACATAACACTAGCATATATAAGGAAAACCCAAGATGGGAAAAACCTCGGTGAGAAATGCTGTTGGAGACTACTGCTCCAATCCAGCCTCACAATGAATCTTTGATTACATGTTTCGGGCACCAACCCCTAATTTTAGGGCACTAACCTAAGGAGCACCAAACCCTGCACTGAGCTACAAATCAGTGAATACAAAACATAATCATATAAAAATTAATAACCTTGGTACAAATGGTTTTATAACACTTTTGCAAATCTCTAGTTGTTGGATCTTTTGTCCAGTTCACTGTCAGTTCTCTACCTCACCCTCTCACTGCTACAACCATATCTCATGTTGCAACCTTATTGGTTTAGCCTCTTCTCCTTCTCTGACAGTTCTCTCCGTTGGTTGTGTCTTCTCTCAACTGCTATGCTTCTCTCCACCGGTACTATCTTCTACTAGTTCTTTGCTTTCCTACTTTGCAACTCTTCTATGGCTCTTCTCTGCCCACTTGGTCACCACCGGTTTCCTCCTCTGTCAGACTCAATGGCCAACTATTTGTTGCCTCACTATTGTCGGTTGAACTCTTCAACCAATTTCTCACTCACACACACTCAAAATCTTTTTTGATACTCATTGAGTACTTAGCTGATTTGCTCTCACATGCAGCAACAGCAACACTCTCTCCTTCAGCAGCCCAAACAATATCTTTGGCTCTCATACATATAGCTGAATTTTCTCGCCAAAAGCAACACTCAAACTTGGTGCCTTAGGGTTTGTTCCAATGATCATGAGGCACATTGAATCCAATCAGATATCGTTCGATTTGAGCTCCAAGACAACTATCTGCACATTAGTGCCATTAATGTGCCTTCCAATACACGCTTGCTAAAATTAACAAATACAGACAATCAGTCAGCAGGACACAAGATCAATCACTCTGGATTGATCACCTTTTTTTGATGTTCCTCGAGTCGTACACCTCTGCAACACATCCCATGATTTACAGGATCTACAATTAATATCGACCAACTCTACAACCACCTCATCGATGCACACTCCATCTATCATTGCGTGTATGTCTGCCACCTTGAATCCATGTTCCACCTTTGTCGACATTCACCTTAGCTTTGTCCTCTATGTCGGTTCAGATAGGATCACCGACCAAACACTCAACCGGTCCTTTTTTCTGCCAATTCTCTAACCCTGTCGGTATCTCACACTTTACCGGTTAACCATCATGTCTGCACTTTGTTGACCTATCGGTGGAACATCTTTACTAGTTGCTAGACATGCTTATCCATAACATGCACATTCTCATCAGGTAGGAACACATCACTTAGCCTCTTAGCTTCCTTACCAGTTCTCATGCTCACTAGTAGTCATTCTGATGACACCATGTCATGAACCTTCAACCAATTCCATCAAAGGAATCTACATACTAGTTGCACTCTCTATCTGCATAGGCTCCACTTTTCCTTCTTTATCATCGGACCAAACATCATCTCAGCTAGTTTGTCAAAGTGACAAACCCATCACTCTTCACCTATCACGGTAGCTCAACATGCCTTCTCTGTCGGTTCAGTGCATATCCCTGATTTCATGCACTTGAGGCATTCCTTTGATTCATTGATAGATCCGGTGTGATCCTTCACACACCTGCCTTTACCTCTTCTTCCTTATCTCACAGAACTAAGATGCATACTTTTCATAATAGGAGATAAGCTCCACTTACCAGTGGGAGTGGATCCTTGTCATCTACATCCTGCAATGCACTCATGTGTCTTCCTTGTTTGTGCAACATATCTTCAAACATGCACATTCTATGTTAGTCATCTCATCTTATCGTGACTGCATCTTTATCTGGTGGGAGTCATGTTTTTCTCCATCCACACAGCATATCGGTGACCTGTACATCCTTCTCCTCCAGTGTTGATGTGATTCATGTAATATTCTGCCTCTTCATCACAAACAATAGCTCAATCATTTTGCTCACTCTGCTTGCACACAGGTCATATGCTTATCGGTTGACAACCACTCACTTGGTCGATTTATCTTCTCCATGTCCACACATCACTTACTAGTTGACATATTCTCCCTACCGGTGATAGACTGTACCGATAACCTTCCCATCTCTTCAAGACAAGTCAAACACTGACTTGTATACCAGTGACTCCAAAGGTCATTCTATTGAAAGACTTTCTCTCCCTTACCTTACAGATGCACTACAGCACAAGGTGATATCAAAGATATCTCATCCTTTGTGTATTCATGACAATGTTGCCCATACATCTCCTTTATCGGTAGCCCTTCTATACCATTTGACATCAATAACAATTCAATGCCAACAATAATTTGTGCCAACAATTAAAATTTTGTTTTCTTCTTAAGTTAAAATTTGCATATGGAACTAATCGCTATGTATAATTAATTTGTAGTCATGAAAATGTTTCTATTTAATGGAATAGATTAAAGTAAAATAGGGTTTTTTTATTATAACATTTCTACTACCATAAATTTTCTCATTTTACATTCAAATTGATAAGGAACAATTAATTAAAAAAGAGTTAACTTATACACCTCATTGAAATTCTCCTTGATGAAAGGCCATATTGCTTTGTAAAATTATGTAGGCAACCCATCCATTCCTAAAAATTTTGAGTCAGTCAAATCTTTCAAAGCAACATCAAATTCTTTTCACTTTCTTGAAATTTAAAATTGATGAGATGGTTGCATCTATTATTGCAACTCCTTTGGTTGTTGAAATAACTGAGTGTGCATGACCAAAATTCAAGAACCATCGATTCATTCCAATAGAAGACGATCCTAAGAGTGTGTTTTCTTCATGCCCTATGGATTTTTGCATGTTGAAGACATTAGGGTATACATGCACTATCCCATTGAGGAACTGGGAAACTCAGAAATACTGAATCTATACAATAATCAGTTATCTGATAAGAGTTCATTTTTGAAATCGGAATTTCAAGGATTGGAGGACAGTTTTGCACAGTTTGTTAGTTTCCGATGTTGTATGAGCAGGAATGGATTTTATACATATTGAGTTGGTTAATGATGAATTCATGTGATTGGACAAACATCGGAAGATCAAGTGCTAAGATAGTTATTCAAGCAATGACAAGATTATATGCATCCAGTGAGTCACCATCATTGAAAACCATAAAGAATGATATTGTTACAAATGCAACTAGCTCAAAAGTTGATAAATGGGTGATGAAAATCAACAACATCCTAGAGAATGACATTAGGTTTGCATCAATGATCATTGGCTATAAGATTTAATATTCTAGCAGAGAAAATTATATTTCCGGTACTGCTATATATGCTTGTTATGAAATGATGAGAAAAAATAAGAAATATGATCTTTGTGAGTTGCTCTGGAGTGAGCTTATTAAGAATTTGAAGAAGATAAAGGAAAATAAGAAGCATCTGGTATTTTAGAGAAGTTGATGCCCTCATTTCAAAAGGACAGTACAGATACTTCATTCATGTAGTTAAAGAGTTTGATCAATTCTGTAGATACACATTTTGAGTCTAGTGAGAAGTTAGTTGAAGAAAAAATTCTAAATGAGTTTAATGCTAAGAGGCTCTGATATTAATGAAAATGATTGCAAAAGATAGAATCATATTAGGTATCTGTGTGAAGACCATGTGGGATGCTCTATCCAAAAGTGGAAACTTGTGAACATTGAAAAGAAGTCTAAGGTTCATGAGGATGAGATTGAACGCATATCTCAATCGGTTGATCCTCTGGTAGTATCATTGAGTAGTCATGAAAGTTAGATAATCTCTTTCCTTGACAAAATTAGAATCTTGAGTCATGACTGGGAGAGGATGTTTAGATGAGTTGGGGAACTTAGGAGTCTCATCGTTCCTAAGTTAGATATTATGCTCAGTGCCTTAAAGGATTCTCAAGATGCTCTGGAAAATAGTGCTTCGGCACACCGAATGACGATAGAAGCCCAAGCTTATGTTTTCAGTGATCTAATAACAATTTTGGAGAGCTTGAAGAAGTGTTGGGATAGCCATCTGGACACATTGAATAGTTCCTTTACAAATATCCTCAAATTTTTGTGAGTATGTAAGGGTTCTATGTACACATGGAAATGGCATTTTTT
The DNA here is from genome assembly GCF_030272615.1 of Cryptomeria japonica. Lineage (NCBI taxonomy): Eukaryota > Viridiplantae > Streptophyta > Pinopsida > Cupressales > Cupressaceae > Cryptomeria > Cryptomeria japonica. The sequence continues at coordinate 810,853,931 of NC_081409.1, read as the reverse complement.
TGTTTTCAGAACCCTATCTTTGGTATTTATATCAAAGGGGGAGAGTAGAGGGATTAAAAATGTTGATCCTAGGGGGAGTAGTTGATTTTTGGAGTCCAGTAGTCAGATTCTTGGTTGCAATGTATATACTTTTATTTTGGTTCGACACTTAGTCATTTTTCGTTAAGTGTTGCCATCAATGCCAAAGGGAGAGATTGCTGGCAAGTGACACTGCATAGATGTTCAAATATTATTATTGATGGCAACCCATGTCAGATATACCATACGCAGTTAATAATTCATTCATACCGAAAGATTGATTATGGTTCTGCAAGGTCCGGTGAGGAGCATAGGACATCCGACAGAGTCTACAGTGTTTTGGTTGGTGATTCAGATGTGTTGAGTATTTGGTGTTGCATATCTTAGAGAACAATTATGGATGTATAATATTCCTTATTCCAGCTTTATGGCCTCCAGTGATGAGTCTTGTGTAAATTGGAAGATCCGATAGATAGGTTTTTGAATAAAAAAGTGTTCATCAACAATAATGTGTGGATATTCATTACGCAGATCATGCGAAGTAATTTTAGGAGTTATTTGTGTGATTGAGGTTAGTGAGATGACATGTGGAAAGCATGTGGACAATTTGTTTTGGTCTTCATGTTTATTTAGGATCGGATTGAACCAACTTGGGTAACACGTTTCATTTGCATGTTATGTATTTTTTGGCCAACCTGAAATAGATTTAATTTCATGTTGCAGATATAAGTGATTTATTTTATCTTATTTTATATCCATGGTTATGTGTGAAGTGTGTATGAGAAATTGTGTACAGTTTCACATGCGTGGTTGAATGATTTACGCTCCAAAATTTGGCAAAACAACAGAACATAGCAGTGTAGTAGAGAAGAGTATTTTGTTCTTAATGGGAACTGTTATTGGCATTTGTAGATGTTGTATATGAATTCAGACATTCCATTCATTATATGTAATCTCTTTTAAGGCAGTGAGCCTTTCGAGGTAATAGCTCTTATTATAATTTGAGCAGTGAGCTTTAGGTAGTGTGCTTGAATGCACTTGCATTCCCCCATGTAATATTATTATACTTCTAACAAGGTATATTAATATTGTGGGTCTCAATCCCACCATGGGTTTTCCCTTAACCAGGTTTCCATGTTACAAAAATTCTGGTTTTATGGTGTTATTGTTGTTTGCTTTGTGTTTCTTCCCTTTACTTTTATTCATTTGCATTAAGTGGTTTGAAGGATAGATTAAGAAGATTAAAAATTGTATAACACTAATTCACCCCTCCTCTCAGTGTTCCTTTATTCCTACAAGATTGAGACCCATAATATTAATATAATTTGTTAGAAGTATATAAATGTTACATAAGGGGAATGCACATGCATTCAGGCACACGACCTAGAACTCACTAAAATTGCAATAAGGGCTACAACCCTAGAAGGCTCATTACCTTAAAAAATGATTGCAAAGGATAATTGGAATGTCTGAATTGATAAGCAACATCTGTAAATGCCAAAATATAGTTCTGGTTAAGTAAAAACTACTCTTCTCTATTACATTGTTTGTTCTGCTATTCTACTATATTTTGGAGCACAAATCCTTTACTTGCACATGTGAAACTGCCCACAATCACTCACAAGTGATTTAAAAAAAACACTGATACCAAAAATGACAATATCAATCACTCAGATAATATATCTGCAACATCAAATTAGGTCATCTACATGTCAACCATAAGAACATGGTACAAATGATGAAATGTGTACTCCAAGTTGGCTCAATTTGAACTCCAATGCATATGTGAACCCAAAACAATTGTCCACATGCTTCCCACATGTTGACTAATTATCCCTAAACACAATTACAACCACCAAAATTAATTCGCACAATCTGGACAATGAATATCCACACGTTATTATTGATGAACAATGTTCTAACCAAAAACATGTATATCAGACCTTCCAAATCCTTCTAGAATCAACATCGGAGGCCACTAACCTAGAATCAGGTAGATTACACATCCAAAATGCTTCTCCAAGATCCACAACACAAAAAATTCAACCAAAATGAAGTACCAATCCAAACATTGTACACTTTGTCGAATGTCCTGTTCTAAGTCACTGGACCTCTCCAAAACTCAATCTTACTTTCAGTATGAACAAATCATGAACTAGTGGATGGGATTTTTGACATTAGTTGTCATCAATGACAACATCTGATCATCTATGTAGTATTTGTTGCAAACATCCTTGTTATTGTGATTGTTAGGATTACAAGCCCAATGAAGATCCTCACCATACTTATTGAGGATAATTATAGGAAGGGACCCTCCTCAACACATTTCAAGCTCACTTTTACATAGGAAGACACCATTTATTACTTGATGTTAAGGGAAACATTGCTCATAGATGTAGGAAGCTATTTTCACATATTAGGCATATGATAAAAACCATTGTGTATTTTTACACTCTTCCTAAGTGTTCAAGATTATAAATACGAGATCAACAGATCATGTTTGAACAACCCAATATAAACTCTATTCAAAAATTACCAACAGCGCTAACATTCAAGAATCCAAATATAAGAATGAAAATCCATGGATATGTTGAAAACCTCATATATCTCAGGTCAAAAGATGAAACACATTTGGACAGAGGAGCAATCTTGCATTGAATTCACATTCAAGTATTGATGGAGATAGATTTTGGTAGTATGAAGCCTAGACAAAAAATTTAGTTTGTGGATGTGAGAAATTGTGTTTTAGTTCTCTTAGTTGCTATAGTAAACATTGTAACATTTTACAATTTTGTTCCATTTAATAGAAGATATATAGTGTGGATTTTCTATCAATATTGTTCCCTTATATTTGCGTTGTGTCTATACAATTATGAGTTATTATTCTTCTGATGTCTATATTTTAACCTATTATAACTATGGTAACAACATTATATAAATCATTACATACCATTTAATATAGACACAATACAATTACCTTCCTTTGTGGGTTATTATTATTTATGCAAATGAAATGAGGAAGTTTTAATTTTTCTTATGTCATTCAAAAGTAGATTAAGCTTTATTATTTCACCGTATTAAAGGCAACTTTTTCAGCGAACGAAGCAGCTCGCCTGGGTGGCCCCCCGTATCAGTATATACCGTTGTTGGGGGGGAATTCTAGGATAGCCTAAGTTGGGTGGGAGGCCCTTAAAATAGTAGGGGGTTGCCCGGTACGAGGTGCTACCCCTCTGGTTACTATCCATGCCCTTTGGCTACTGTTGTTGGTGCTGCTTGCTCAAATGCTGGTACCAAATCAATTGACTCTGTCTCTGAAAAGAATCTCATTATAGATATCATCAGAGCAGGAAGACTGTCATTCCCAACGACTTAATTATCTGATATACTGCTTCATTAAAATTTCAGTCGTCCCCATGAATTGGATAGATATGAATTGAATTGTTTGTTGTTTCTCTTTTATGGTGAGGGATTTTGGTTTATAAATGGTGTTAATTATCTGATCTACTGCTTCTTTAAAATTTCAGTTGGCCCACCTTCATCTCGTAGAAATGGATAGATATGAATTGAATAGTTTTAAGCTGAGTTTGTTGATTCTCTTTTATGGTGAGGGATTTTGGCTTATAAATGGCCTTAATTATTTGATGTACTGCTTCTGCAAAATTTCAGTCCTTCCCATCACCAATCTTCATCTTTCACCGTAAACATGAATTGGATAGATATGAATTGAATAGTTTTAAGCTGAGTTTGTTGGTTTTCTTTTATGGTGAGGCATTTTGGCTTATAAATGTCCTTAATTAGTTGATATACTGCCTCTGCAAAATTTCACTCGTCCCCATCACCACCTTACCTTCATCTTTCAGCGTAAACATGCATTGGATAGATATGAATTGAATAGTTTTAAGCTGAGTTTGTTGGTTTTCTTTTATGCTAAAGGATTTTGGCTTGTAAATGTCGTTAATTATCTGATCTACTGCTGCTGCAAAATTTCAGTCGGCCCACCTTTATCTTGTTGAATTGGATAGATATGAATTGAATAGTTTTAAGCCGAGTTTGTTGGTTTTCTTTTATGTTGAGGGATTTTGACTTATAAATGATGTTAATTATCTGATCTACTCCTTCTCCAAAATTTTAGTTGGACCACCTTCATGTCGTGCTTTAAGAGTTTCTCACTCTCCTCTTCAATTGGATAGACATGAATTGGATAGTTTTAAGATGCCTGGTGGATTGTACGGTGCTTGGAAATGAAAAAAAAAGATTAAGCATTTTTTTTTTTTCAATTTTTTGCTTGAAAGTTTTGACAAATCTATTTTGTGCATATAATGAAATCACTACATTCAATGACATAAGAAATCTCTTTCAGGCATTCTGTCAGTATCTCAGATGCCTTGTTGCCATTCCGTATTTTGCAATCATCATGCATTAAAGCTGAAGTGAAGGTAAGAACGACCTCAGCTTCATACTCGCTTTGTCTCATTTCAAAGAAATTTAATACTAAATTTAGATTATTTTTATAATTTATCAATATCGAAGTATTATGTTATGGTGTAATTCCTTTTTTTTATTTTTATTTTTTTTGGGGGAAACATGTTACTATATATAGATTCAGGCATCTATGTCTTAATATAGCAGATTACAAAAAGTTTAACAATTATATATTTAAAATACAAGACTCCTTTAACTAAGGATGCATGTATGGGGTCTAATGAATATATTTTCTTATAATCACTTAGGGGAGAGGACCAAGTCATTGAGCGCCATCCAATTGTTGTGATAGTAGTTGTTGATTTAATGTACAATTTTTTTATAACATTGCACCAATACTCAGCTGTGAGTAGACCTATGTTACAACATACTCTATAGATATTTGTACATTGCCTTAAAGAATTATCTATCAATTTCAACTTATCATTGTTTTCCTTCCTTTCATATTCAATCATTTGACCAAATGTAGCTCGCTTCGCTTGTGTGAATCTCTCCAGTGCTTGCCACTTTGATATATGCTACAAGGACTGAAAATCCTTTGAAATGTATTCATTGATTATCTTAAGCTTATCAGATGGGCTTGCTTCATTGCCAAATTTATACTCTGGGACAAGTCTATGCAAAATAGTGATAGATTGATCAATAACACCTTTAACCATAGATCCTCCCTTTATCATTTTCTGTGCAACCATCATCATGAGTTCAGTAGAACTCATCTCGGTTATGGTTTTCTTTTCAACCTGCTAGGTGTTAATTGACAAAAATGATGGACTCACTACTGGTTCCCTACCGAATTCCTCTTTCTTCTCCTCTAATGACTTAACCATTGTAGCTTCCTCACTTACATCGGTGGCTTCGCCACTTGGTGTAGTCTCAGTAACTGTCGGTTCCTCCCTAGGAATTTTATCCTCATCTTGTACAATCTAATCTGGAGGACTGTTATCCTCAACATTAGTAACCTATTCATTATCAACCTTTACACTCTCTGTATTTCCCAGTATGTCAACATTTTTCTATATATTTGTATCTACCGGGGGCTCAATTTCCACTATCTTAATATTTTTCAAAATTGAGGGTGAAGTACCCATAATACCTTTACCCTTCCCTTCAACCGAGATGTCTGCAGTATCTGTCTTAGATTCTGGTGAAGTATAAAAACCACGGTTCTCTTCAAAGAACTTAACCCCATGTCTTATGGGTCTCCTTGATTATCTCATTGACCCTTCCTAACATAAGACTGATTATTCCATGCTTGTTGTTAAAGATTTTCCTATCTGCAACTTCAAGTGTCTTATCCATCTCCTCTGGACCAATAGAAAGACAAAAAGATAACAACTCTTGAATCTTTATATGCTTGTCCTCTTGCATTGATGATAGTCTTCTAGCATCTAACATATCATAAAGCTATGCCAGTATTTGGTCTTCGATTTCTAATAGGGCTTTCTTATAAATATCCAAATATAACAAAACTGCTTCCTCTACTTCTCTTTGTTCATCATTATCTAAATGTTCATAATAGAACTGTACATTCTTTAACATGCCATCTTTAGTAATTTCATCAACTAACTCTGCACAAGTCTTTGGTGGAATAATAGTTACATTTTTTGATTTAATTGCAAGATCAATGTCATCCTTCTTCTTCCTTCTTCCAGTACCAGATGGGGTTGAAGGTGTTTCTTTATGTGCTCTTCTCTGTGCTGGTACTTTGATAGTAACTTTCTTAACCGGTTGCTTCTTAGCCTCTACCTTAGTTTCTTCATTTTTCTTCCTTATTATCCTTTTGAATGCCAGGGGTGTGTCATCATCAAATGCAAACTTTGCTGCAATAGGCTCAATGAATATTTCCGGTTCTTTCCGCTTCCTTGCTTTCTTCAGAACATCATGAATCAATGTTTTATTGTCCTGTGAAACTTTTTCATCAAATTTACTTGCCTTTCCTTCCTTCTTCTCTCTCTTCTTCCAGTTGAACTCAGTTTCAACCTGTAGCGTCCTAAAATTGCGACACTTGCAATTTCGACTGCATTTTGGTCTTCACGATGGCGATGCAACACGCAACCTGAATGGAGACCCCGAAACTTACTCACGACACCAAAAACTGCATTTTTCAAGTACCCTGGCCTGAACCTCCTTGCACCCTGCTGTCCCGGGAGGTGGGACTAGAGTGCCCAGCGCCCTGGTCCCCAGGACCATGGCGCCCAGCGCCCTGGTCCCTGGGTCCTATTTTGGGCCCGGTCTCCTAAGGGGTCTTAGGTCTTTTTGTTTGCAATTTGGAAATTAACTTTCCTGGTCGGCCTAAGGTCGGGAAAATCAGTCTTTCAACCCTAATGGACAAGTATATAAACTACATTTTTCTCTCTCATTTGATATGAAAAAGATATGTGTACAAAGCGTGGAAACTATACTCAAGCATTCAAGCATTCAAGCATTCCTTCTAAGTCTCCATTCAAGGCTAAGTGTTGCATTCAAGACAAGGATTCAACCATTGAAGAGGAGATCACTTACTACATACTACAACAACATACAACATACAACATCTAAACCTTCGCACATAAGGATACAAACATCCTTAGAACAAGGTATTAGTACTTGTTTTACAGTCATTTACATTTACAGCTCTTGCTCATTTCTTGGTTAATTCCAAAACCGGGGTTTGACCTAAAGGCAAACCCCTAATCCCTAACCCCCCAATCGTCTTCGCTTTTCTGTGTGTAGGTTGCAGGTACGCGGCTGAAATTGAAGATCTGGAATCCTTGTGCAGAGATGAACAGATCCCCCTTCGTTTCGCGGATTTTTCGGAGGACCGTGGCGCCGGGCGCCATCGTCCCGACAACTTTTGCTCAAATTTGCAGGACAGCGCCATATCGACATTTTACTGCTAATTCCAGGTCCGCAGCTTCATACTGTATCCCTATCTCAGTTTATAAAGCGAATCTTTATCACTTTGTATGCATTCCTAGCTCAATTCTTCTATGCACATTCTTTACAAAAGAGGGTAGCCTTGCTATCTTAACCCTTGAAACTCATTTAGCATCCAATCTTGCATTGCGTGGGATTGGATCTTGTGGGTTTCAACCCCTCTTTTGAATGTAAAGTCTCCCCCCTAAGTGAAAACCATCGAATCCTAGCGAACCTCCCTTCTCTCTCCTTGGAGTTGGAAGAGGGGAGAGCAACTAGAGTTCGATCGCGATTTTTCCGCTTTACATTTTGGTGAACCCGATGTGAACATCCTTTCTGATTTTTCATGCTTAGATCTGAAAAAATTGATTACATTTCCATGTTTGATCTTTTGCAAAATTTTAGAGGTGATTGCATAAAAACCCTAAAATTTCTTTTTAGTAATTAAACTTGTGAAATTTTTAATTGTTAATGCTTGTTTCAGATCTGTCCTTCTATTACAAATTATCAATTCATATCTATGCTTTAATTTTGAAAATTAAGTGGTTAAGTGTCAAAACCCTAATTTTTGAAACCCTCTTGATTCAACCTTTGTCCGACAATTTCATTGATCAAAACATCTCCAAATCAGCTGTAACTTTGGATTCCGCAATAAAATCACAATATCTTTCATCCCTGAAAATTTGGAAAAAAGTTGTGATTTCCGTGGCGCCGAGCGCCATCGTCCCCGACATTTTTTCTGAAATTTTGGGAGCGAGATCTTACTGTATTTTTCAGCTTAAATCCAGAAGATTGGCTGATTTTACTGAAAATTGCTACCTCTAAAATCAAAATTTTCTCTCCTTCTCTAGTGCATGAGTTTTACAACAATAAGTCCTACTTACACTATTCCCGTTAGACGAAGCCGTAGAATTAAGTCTTTCCGAGGTTTAACTACTGAGGAGATGGAACCTAATTTGAATAGCCTTTTTAACGAGGACATGGGTAATTCCTCTAATCCTCCTAATGATGAAGAAGCTCTCCATGAGGTTTCTGAAGAACAAATTTTGAAATTGGATAACCAATTTGATGATTTTCACCAATGGATGTCTCATGAGTACACTGATAGTCAAGCTCTTCCTTTAATTGAGGGTCTAAAACGTATGCTTCAAAGTGATAAGAATGGAATTGATATTTTGCGTGGTATTTCACACATTGTGAATTCGAACGTGATGCCTATGAAGAGTTGTGCCGAAACTTTAGGTTATACACAACCTCCTACACAAGTCAATCATTCTATTCCTTTGATGACTTCTATTGCTAGCATACCTACCTTTACATCAAACATAATGGCTACTTCTACACAAGACATTCCTCCTGTGATCACTAGTCATGGGGGCAATCCTTCCTTTTCAATTAACCCTCTTCCTTCATTCAATCCGATTTCTTCATTCACTCCTTCAATGAGTGTTCATATTACATCTTCACAAATGAACATGACGCAAGGGGGCAATTCATTTAATCATTCCATTCCTCCTTGTAGTGTTCCTCCTGTCCAATCATCTCCTATGACTAATTATCATAGGGTCCCACCACCTTACTCTTTACCTTCTTTCAATAACATAACACCTCCATCTCAATCTAACACATCTAATATGAACTCTTCGACTGAAGCAACCATTAACAATCTTGCACAAACTGTCTCTTCTTTACAACAACAAATTGCCTCTATGAATCAATCTAAGTTTAGTGTGCCCACATTTGATGTTGCGAGCCCACTTTCTCTTGACATTGTTCGAGCTATTCCCCCTAAACATGTTGAAATTCTACATTTGGAACTTTATAATGGTAAAGGTGATCCTCTAACACATGTTAAGACTTTTCAAACAATTTGTACTGATTTTGCTTATGACCAAAGGTTGCTTGCAAAACTATTCATGAGAACATTAAGAGACAAAGCCCTACAATGGTATTGCTAGTTGCCTTCCTATTCTATTACTTCTTTTGAACAACTTGCAAATGCTTTCATTCAACAATTTCAAAACAATATAAGTCCTAAAGTTACTTTGATTGATTTAATGCATTGTAAACAAGGTGTTAAAGAAAAAGTGACTGATTTCATTGGTAGATATAAGCATTTGTATGCTCAAATTTCTTTTCCAGTGCCTGACAATGATATTCAAAGAATCTTTATTTCTAATTTACAAAAAGATATTCGAGACAAACTTCTGTTTTCTGAGTTTACTTCTTTCCAACAGTTGTGTGCAACTCTTCACAATTATCAACTGACTGTGAGTCAAATGGAACAATCACATCCTATGGCTCCGAGTGATAAGGCTGATAGCAGTCAACAACCATTTGGGAAGTTTAAACTAAATAGAGACTCCATCAAATTCAATGAAAACATCATCAACAACAATGTGAATGCAGCATCAGGTGTGCCTCCTATTTCTAAATTGTTCAAGAAAGAAAGAAAGTATACTCCTTTGAATGAATCATTGCATAGTATTATGAATAAATTATTGGAACAAAATGTCCTTACTTTTCCTCCTATAAGACAAATTGATCCTGCAAAGATTACTTCACCTTATTTTGATAACAAAGCCTTTTGTCAATTTCATCGTCAGCCTGGGCATGATACTGAAAAATGTTTTTCTTTAAAGGGTAAAATTCAAGATTTGATTGATAATAATACTATTTTTGTTTCTGGAGTGAATGATAAAGGCAATACATCTGTAGCTCCTCCTAATCAAAATCTTCAGATTTTCACTGATCCATTACCTTCTCATACCTCTAATGTGGTTGAGACTAACGATTCCTCTCTTTCATCTGATGGTCTTGTGTCTATGACTCCAAATGTGATTAACTTTGTAGAGCAGCAAGAAAACCCTAAAGAACCTTCCATCACATTTGATTCCAGTGAAACCATTAGGGCACCTGATGGTCCTTTATACATAGTTGCAAAAGTCAAGAATACACCTTGCCGTGGAGTGCTTATTGATCCTTCGTGCATGGTTAATGTTATTACTGAAGAATTTCTTTTTACTTTGCAATTGAATCAAGTGATTTATGACAAAACAGATGTGATTGTGAAACTATTTGATGCATTTTCTTCTCCTGTAATTGGTTCTATTACATTGCCTATTGAGGTGCATAACAAATCCCTTGATGTGAACTTTGCTATTATTCCATCTTCCGAACAATTTCGTGTGAAGCTTGGCTATCCTTGGCTATCTTCCATGAAAGCTATTGCTTCTCCTATTCATAAGTGTTTGAAATTTCCCCATAATGGTGAAATTGTTACTGTCAATCATAGCCTCTTTAAACCAGCTGAAAGAACCTCTAGTGTTCCTCTTGATTACTTTTGGCCTAAACAATTCCAATCCCTTCCTCCGCGAAGTGATCATCTTTTCAAATCTTATCAAAAGTGGAAAACAGATATGATCCTATCTTTAAGTGAACCTAGAACACCTAAACTTGACATTCTTATCATTCTTGAGAAGGAAGTTCTTCCTTTGAAAGATAAAACTAATGTCTTTCCTCAAGAAGATTCCCAACCCATCCCTATGGATGTGACTATGTCTATGTATAATAAACTTCCTACAAGTAGACCTATACCTCCTCGTCATGATGGACTTGGTCTTCTTCCTAAACCAAATATTCCTCCCTTATATGGAGCAGTTCCTCCTCCTTCCTTTTATAGAGAGAAGAGACCTTCTTCTTCTCCTATTATCCAGCCTAAGAGACCACAACCTAAACACCCAAGTGATAGGGATGAGAACATTCCTCCTCCTCAATCTTCTTCACTTCCTACTAAGACTAGACGAAATCGTTCTGCACGTGAACGCCGATGAAAGCATCGTCTTAGAGCTCAAACTTTGAAATCTCCAAAAACACCTTCAACGAGCATTATTCCATTTTCTCCTCAGCCGGACATTGAGCCTAAATCTCCTAAACATAAGATGCATGATGGTCTTGATCCTGTGCGAGTTAAAGATCCTATTTTTATAAATCTTGATGATGATATAGATGAAAATGTTATTCATGATGAAAATATTACTTCTCTTGCTTCTGATAGTGAATATGAACTTGTTGATGTTGATAACCATTTATCTAATGAATTTTCTAAAGCACTTATCCTAGCTCCTAGACAAGAACAATGTGGCTCGGAACATGAACATAGCCCTTGTTTGGATCTTGTGATAGCTCCATCTACCGTGTTGAATGTTCCTCCTCTAGCGTGTTCCCTGCCTTCCCGAAACATTGATCAGCAAGATCGGGGGGTAGATGACGTGCTAGACTAGTTACATTAGCATAGCAGATTCTCTCCTCCTCTCTTGTGTTACTTCTTCTATATGTTATTCTCATTCTTCTATTTGTTGTCCTTAGTGTTGTCTACTTGAGGACGATGCAAAGCATTGAGATCTCTCGATCTCTCTCATGTTGACTCAAAAGACACATGTGTTCCCTTCTTCTAGGTGACCTTCCTTGATTGGGGAATGAAGAACAATTATGCATACATATATATGATATATACATGACTTATCATACAGCATACTGACCCCAAGGAAAGCGAAGTCACCTCGTGCTTTGTGTTTTGTGTCTATTATCCTTGGGCTTATCTCACACTTGGGGGCTAAATCCTTGCGATAATGTGCTCCTTTCCTTTCTCATTCTTATGTGTATCACTACGTTAAAACAATCACCCCCGGTGAGGCGTGTGCGATCGCTTTAACGTAGGGGGGCATACATCCCGTTCATATCTTTTCAAGATACTTGAGAATTTCTTGGCAAATTTAGCTTTGCCTTGAAAATTCTTGATATCTTTCTTCCATGACTCATAGTGAGGGAACCTTACTACTGACAGTCATGGTTCTCCCTCGTGATCTTCCCTTTTACTTTGTCAATCGAAGTCGTAAGATCCTTAGTCCACTGGGGGCTTGGTGTGTCTTGCCTCCTTGACATGGTGAAAGTCTTTCAATGTTGTTTCCTTGTACTTTACCGGAAGTATGAGCATACATACTCCCGCTAAAGTGGGGGCTAAATGTAGCGTCCTAAAATTGCGACACTTGCAATTTCGACTGCATTTCGGTCTTCACGATGGCGACGCAACACGCAACCTGAATGGAGACCCCGAAACTTACTCACGACACAAAAAACTGCATTTTTCAAGTACCCTGGCCTGAACCTCCTTGCACCCTGCTGTCCTGGGAGGTGGGACCAGAGCGCCCAGTGCCCTGGTCCCTCAGGACCAAGGCGCCCAGCGCCCTGGTCCCTGGGTCCTATTTTGGGCCCGGTCTCCTAAGGGGTCTCGGGTCTTTTTGTTTGCAATTTGGAAATTAATTTTCCTGGTCGGCCTAAGGTCAGGAAAATCAGTCTTTCAACCCTAATGGACAAGTATATAAACTACATTTTTCTCTCTCATTTGATATGAAAAAGATATGTGTACAAAGCATGGAAACTATACTCAAGCATTCAAGCATTCAAGCATTCCTTCTAAGTCTCCATTCAAGGCTAAGTGTTGCATTCAAGACAACGATTCAACCATTGAAGAGGAGATTACTTACTACATGCTACTACAACATACAACATACAACATCTAAACATTCGCACATAAGGATACAAAAATCCTTAGAACAAGGTATTAGTACTTATTTTACAGTCATTTACATTTACAGCTCTTGCTCATTTCTTGGTTAATTCCAAAACCGGGGTTTGACCTAAAGGCAAACCCCTAATCCCTAACCCCCCAATCGTCTTCGCTTTTCAGTGTGTAGGTTGCAGGTACGCGGCTGAAATTGAAGATCTGGAATCCTTGTGCAGAGACGAACAGATCCCCCTTCGTTTCGCGGATTTTTCGGAGGACCGTGGCACCGAGCGCCATCGTCCCTACAACTTTTGCTCAAATTTGCAGGATAGTGCCGTATCGACATTTTACTGCTAATTCCAGGTCCGCAGCTTCATACTGTATCCCTATCTCAGTTTATAAAGCGAATCTTTGTCACTTTGTATGCATTCCTAGCTCAATTCTTCTATGCACATTCTTTACAAAAGAGGGTAGCCTTTCTGTCTTAACCCTTGAAACTCATTTAGCATCCAATCTTGCATTGCGTGGGATTGGATCTTGTGGGTTTCAACCCCTCTTTTGAATGTAAAGTCTCCCCCCTAAGTGAAAACCATCGAATCCTAGCGAACCTCCCTTCTCTCTCCTTGGAGTTGGAAGAGGGGAGAGCAACTAGGGTTCGATCATGATTTTTCCACTTTACACAACCTCTTGCTTCTTCTGTTTAGCAGTGCCAAAGGTTTTGACAGTTTCATCAATAGGTACCTCAAATAGCATTTGTGCATAAGCATCAAGGATATGTGCATCAACTTCAAAACCCATTTCCTCAATCCAAATCTTCTGAGGTTTTACAGCTTCCATCAAAGTTTCATCATTTTTTACCATGAAGCATATGTCAGTTGAGTACTTCTCGACAATGTGCTTAGGAACCCTCATCCTAGAATTCATAGCCTTTTGAAATGCTTTAAAGTAAGTCCACACTTTTTCATCTCTCTGACTACCCAATGTAGCAATAGATTGTTTTAATTGCCTCCCTACTGGGATATCGAATGCCCATTTTCTCTTTTTCCAAAACTAGGAGTCTCATTGATGAAAAATAGCATTAAACAAACAATTAGGTTACCATACCAGAATGTTCCTTTCTTTTCTCCTTTAATATTTCCTAGGTTAATCAATTATTCATCCAACATCCAACCACATAGATCTAACTTCTCCTTCTCCCTCATCATTTTATGAGCTGCATAAATGCAAGAGCTAGAAACAGAATTCATCAGTTTGATTTTGTTACCTTGTAACCAATGACCATGCTACCAAATCTGATATCTGTGTTGGTGATAGTACTGATTCTCATTGATCGTTTGTCTGATGTTGCACTGGTAATCTTATTAACCTGATCATTTGAGACTTTGTTTTCCGGACATTGTCCAACCTACAATAAACTGGCAATTGTCTTGATGGCCTCCTTCGTAATCTTATATGGTCTATCCAACCAGATAAACTCTCCATGCACTCTACTCAAAACATACCTAACAATTTCATCTTCAAATTATGGAATATCTCGAATGCCAGTAAACCCTAGATCAACAATATGCTGGTATTCACGTTAATCTTCCAGAATCTCCCATTAACTTATTCATGTACATGCTCTTGATATCAGTCATTCCCAAATCCTCTATATGATAATGAATGTAGGCTCTTACATCTTCAACATACATGACTCTTTCCAGAACATAGGAAAAAGAACCAACCGAATCATCCAAGGTAGCAACATGCGGATATCACTTGAAAATTGGCCTGGGACGGTCCTTGACCTCAACAACAGTCGGATTTGCAACAAACATAGGTACATATGAGGATCCTGCTTCCATGATTGAAGATAAATACTTGTGAATCACTGCCGGTGAAAAATCCTAAAGGACCTCTTCCAATCGCTGGTGAAATTCCTCAAGACGATATCAATTGCACTGATTTGCCTTAGACTTCCTCTAAATCGCTCTGAATTGCTTTGAATGCAAAGTGATCAGAAATGAAGTGAATTCGAGCTTTTATCCTCCAAGGAAAACCCTAATTTATCATTGATATAATTGACTTCCGGTGAAAGATATTGGATCTCGGTTAAACATCTCCATGCTGGATAATCATATCCAATGTCTGGAACATCTTCGAGAACGTCTTCTCGGGGCTTAAGCAATATTATCATGAATTTTGCTTACCCCTAAGGCATCTGCCTCAATTACCAGTTGAGCTTCCTGTCAGTGCAGGAGCAACCTCCTCTATCAGTTGAGTAACTAGAGCATCCCCATCTGTAGATTGATCTTCTGACTTCCTTACCCATCTCTGGGTATGATCTTGCCGGATTTCACTAACTTTTCTTTCCCTTTCTCATTTGATCCTCCATTACCAACTGGTGGATTTTTGTTTCTATAGAATTTAGCAATATGTCCAACGTCATTACATGTAACATTATTCTTTTGAATTGCTTTGCTAAAACTGGTATAATTGCTAGACCTGCACTAATTAGCCATATGTCCAAATTTTCCACATGCATAACATTTAACATTTATTCCACAATCTTTTGTCTTATGTCCATACTTATTACATTTAGAACATTGATCGGGAGCAGAATTAGGATTCTGATTTGATCTATTTCTACATTGCCTAACCATGTGACCAAAATTATTACAAACAAAGCATCTAATATTAAATTTATAAGCATTAAACTGCCTACCAGTGCCTTATGGTTTTGATCTTTATTTTTAGTATCAAAACTCTATCCTTGTTCAAATCCAAGTCCACTAGAATCTCCATTCTACCTTTGTCTCTTCAATAACTCATCTAGCTATGTTGAACTAATCTTGAATTTTTCTTTATACTCACTTGCAATAGTCAGATCATCTCTCAGAATGATCATTTGTCTCTCAAGCTCTTGTTCATTAATATGGGATTGTACTAAATCAGTTCTCAACATATCATTCTCATGAACCAATCTACCACATTCTTCAAATTTGCTCTTCAGAGATACAATAATTTTTTTTTTCTTTTTCTTCTTGTCTTAAATCTCCTTAGACATTCTCATAGTTATAGCTTGCATTTCATTTATCATGACCATGCTCTCCTGACTCAACTTCTGACACTGTTCCTTAAGTGCATCTTTCTCTTCATCATCTTGATTTTGCAAAACTTCCTTCCTCCTAGCTTGAACATATGACATCCTCTCCTGTAGGACAACAATGAATTCCTGAGCAGAATTCAATTGATCTTGTAACTTCAATTTTTTCATCCTTTTAGCATCATAATCTTCAAGTGCTACCTCAAGTTGTCTTGCCAAACTCATATCCATGGATTCATGATTCAGGATCTCCCTCAAGTTGTTAAACTTCCTCTGAGGCACAAGGCTCTAATACCAATTGTTGGAAACCAAGAACACTGAGACGGGGGGGTGAATCAGTGTTCTACCAAAATGATTAATTTTAACCTTATTAAAACATGCATACGCCAACCAATATACTGGTACATATAGAATTGAAATAATTAAAGCAACCAATAAGCAAATCACACAAATGAATACCCTATCACACAAACATATACATGGAAAACCTCAAAGAGGAAAAAACACGATGGGATTTGTGACCCACAATATAAATTCACTGGCCATATGAAGAGATATTACAAAATATAGAGGCCTGCACTTGCAGGAAAGCTTACAACCTAGAGCACACTGCTCAATCACAAAATGAGCCTCACTGACTACATACAGATCCAGACTACAATCTAGAGAAATGATTGAACTACAAACATAGAATCATATATGCCTGAATACTGTTCTGGTTAAGCTCTGTTTGTTCTGGTCTGAAACCCTAAACCCCTACCAAAATACCCCTTTACATAAATATCCTCACATACATGATCTCTCTCATATATTTTGCATTACATACCATTATCATATTCTACTATCCATCCATCACATAAAATGACCTAACCAACTGACCTATATACCCTTTATAATTCATCATGCCTTATGTCGGCTTACAAAGATATTTACAATATGAATATAAATGTCAGCTCAACAACATAAATACATGAATATTAACAACAATTGTCAATGCCGGATCCAAAAGATGTTGGCTTACAATATCAATAACTTTATTCTAAACCATGTCGGCTTGCATTGTCGGTAATCAAAGAATCTTTCAACCTGTCGGTGCCAGTGCTAGTGAAGTGTCTGTAAACTGCCTGCCGGTACACAGTTGAATTAAAATATGAAGCCGAAACAAATTACCATGTTGCCATCAATGACAACATAGTGAAACCAACCAATTAGGTGTTAATTTCCAACAAGGTGATGATATTGCATGATAGTTCTGATACTTAATGTAAGTACAAATGCTAAGCTAATAAGATGAGAGGGGGGGGGTGAATCGAACAAACTTAATCTTTCATAAAAATACCAAATTCAACCTCGGTAACATATACTTCAATAATATAACCAAAACTACTAAACATGCAAACTCAAAAGCATATAAACATCATATCACTCATAACACCAGATTTAGCGTGGAAACCCAAATAGGGAAAAACCACTATGGGATTTCGGACCCACTAAGAAATATACTCTTCTAGAGTATGCTCGGTTAAAAGAAAATTATGTTAAAGATTACAAACACATTGCTAGATGTGACCTAGTTAAGGGATTTCCCTCAGATCTGTTAGGATCTTCACCTTGTTAGAAGTGACCTTGTTAAAGGATTTCAAACACTCAATCAGAATGTCACCTTGCTAGAGGGTTTTACAAATAAGACTGTTAAGTCCACTTGGTTAAGAGATTTTCTGTCACTTTCACAAAATAACATTAATAAAAATCTATCTGCAACTTCACATCTAAAATGCTAAAGCAGATTCTTATTTTCTCAATACAATCTAGACATAGAACTAATCTTGTCCATCTGCTAGGCTTCTAAACTCTGTTATTCAAATAGGTCTTCAAGCTTTTGTGCTTGGTAATCACTATGTAGCATCCCTATACATACATTTGCCCACATGCATTGTTTATCAATAGCTCCCTATTTATAAAAAATTTGCCAACCGCTTAATCTCCTTGATCACACTTCCCATGATCAATCATAGCCATCAAATCTCCAAACTTGTCCAGGTTCAATGTATCCTTCGATCTGAAAAACATTTTACCCTACCATGGAACTTGCATACATTTCTTGGAACTTGTGCTAGGGTAATGTGGTTCAATCTATGTTGTAGATCTTCATGCTGATTTTCCTTTGCCATAGATTCATTAACAAACTTCATGCATGGCATACCAATCATTTAATCAGCTCCAGCTCATCAGCTTCCTTCATTAAATAACGCATGTAACCATTTAATGTATTTTGTTACAGCTCGGTTACAAATCGGTAACAACTCTGTAACAACTTGGTAAATACTAAATTTCACTCGGTAGACATTCTGCTTTCATTAACGGATAGCGATAACCTTAGGGTTTACCGACTAGGTTCCTTAGGGTTTACCGACAAGGTTCTTTGCTCGGTAACATAATATAGTATTAACCTTACAATTTACAACATATGTATGATGTTAAAACAATCTAAACATCATGATCTCATCATTGTCTGACTCAGTAATAGTTGCCCATTGAATACCTTATTCATCCCCTTATTCATCATATTCTTTCTGTGTCTTTTACCGACATCTTTATACTCATCAAATCATACTTCTCAAGATATGGCAACATCATACTGAATTAGAAAATCAATTTCTTGACATCAATGACAAAATAATTATATTAAGACAGTAAATCATCCTTAATCAGTTATATCCATAATCATCAACAACCTTCTCAATATTCTTATTGAAATGCCAACAATCTCCCATTGTCTGTTATAATGCCAAATGCCAACAATCTCCCCCTTTGGCATTGATGGCAAAACCAATTGATTTGACCTAATTGATTCGGATTGTTGTGAGTTGTTTGTGAGATTCTGAAATGCTCTCTTCTTGTCATCAGAATTCTCCCCCATACATTAGACTTCTCCTCTTTTCTTAGTCTTTTTTTTTCTGCTTTTTCTTCAATCTTCTTCAGTCTTCTCCCCCTTTGACGACAATGCCAAAGTAAAGAACTAAAACATAATTTCTTCCTGTATGAAGTGAATTCTTGCTGTAATGTGTCAACTTAGTCTCGGTCAGAGCATTTTGTCTTCTAAAACATAATTTCTTCCTAAAAGAAATTCGATAGAGTCATCGAATTGATGCTTTCACCAAATTTGGTAAGTGAGTAGAAGATAGGGGTAGGACCCCTAACTTACTTTTGAGATATTCAAAAGTGTCCCTTGGTAGTGGCTTGGTGAAGATATCTGCTATTTGCTCCTTTGTGCTAACATACTCCAACACCACTTTCTTTTCTTGAGCTTCTTCTCTAAGATAATGATATTTGATAGAGATGTGCTTTGTCTTAGAGTGCATAACAGGATTCTTCAAAATGTTAATGGCACTAGTATTGTCACAGAATATAGTTATTGGCTCTGTAACTTTCTCATTTATACCTTCCAACAGTTGTTTGATCCATGCTATGTTGGTACAATTCAATGCTGCAACAACGTATTCAGCTTCTGCTATTGACTGTGAAACACATCCTTGTTTCTTGCTAAGCCAACTCACTAGTCTTTCTCCTAAAAAGAAAGCTCCTCCACTTGTGCTTTTCATGTCATCAATGTTGTCTGCCCAATCAACATCAGTATAAACTTTTAAATCAAAATCATTTCCTTTCTGATATACTAAGCCATAATCCTCAGTGCCTTTCAAGTATCTAAACATTCTTTTGATTGTTGTCATGTGTGTTTCCTTAGGATCTGCAGAGAATCTTGCAACTATACCTACTGCATGTGCTGTATCTAGTCTGCTGTGAACAACATATTGTAGCTTTCCAATCATGGATCGGTAAAGTGTCTCATCAACAGATGCAGATTCATCATTTTTTGATAGTTTACAGTTGGTAGTCATAGGAGTACTTACTGGTTTTGAATCCTCAATTCCAAATTTCTTCATGATTTCCTTTATGTACTTGGATTGAGTAATGAAAATCTCATTTTTCATTTGCATTATCTGTAAACATATAAAATACTTTATCTCACCGATTAATGACATCTCAAATTCTTTGCTCATTTAATTTCCAAAGTTATTGCATAAAGAGTCATTTCCACAAAATATAATATCATCAACAAATATGGCTAAGATCAGTATTCCATTTTCATCATTCTTCATGTACATATTGTTGTTCTCACTTGTCCTTATAAAACCAATCTTAATCAAATAAGAGTGCAATCTTTCATACCATGCTCTAGGTGCTTTTTTCAGACCATATAATGCTTTGTTCAATTTACATACCTGATCTTTACTCTTGTCTTCAACAAATCCTTCAGGTTGTTCAATAAAAACTTCTTCTTCTAATATTCCATTCAGAAATGTAGACTTGACATCCATTTGATATACCTTGAAGTTTTTGAAAGCAGCATATGCCAACAATGTTCTTACTCCTTCAAGTCTACCCATAGGTGTAAAAGTTTCACCATAATCAACTCCTTCTTCTTGAGCATAACCTTTGCATAATAGTCTTGCTTTATTTCGAATGACCTCACCTTTTTCATTTAGCTTGTTTCTGAAAATCCACTTTGTACCGATTACATTTTTGTCCTTCGGTATTGGGATTAGTGTCCATGTGTCATTCTTCTTGATTTGATCAATCTCTTCTATCATAGCATTTATCCAATCTTCACAGTTAAATGCCTCTTTCACTATTCTCGGTTCAAATTCAGATATCAGACATGTGTTTTGTCTCAGTTTGTTCCTTATCTCCTATAATCTGACTTGGTGCATGATGTCTTCTGACATACTTGGCTAATACAGGCTCGGTAGGCTCTGTATGATCTTCATCATCACTCGGTAACTGGATATTCTCTTCATTTTCTTCAACAGTTTTCTCCGTAGGACTTGTCGGTTGAACATAGATAAATTCATCATAATCTTCTAGTTCTTTGGAATTTCCTTCATCATTTCTTTCTTCAAATTCATCAATTTTCACATTTTCACTTTCTACTATTTTGTTAGATGATTTGATCAGACCTTTAAATGCTTTGCTTCTAGAAGAATAACCTAGAAATGTTCCTTCTTCACTTTTATGATCAAGCTTGCCATTTCTATCATCTTTGTGTACATACCATCTACTTCCAAAGATTTTAAAATATATTACATTAGGTTTCTTGTCATACCAGATTTCATATAGTGTCTTCAAAGTACCTTTCTTCAGTTGTGTTGTCTTCAAAATCTGATTCCCTTTAACATCCTTAAAATAATATGATTAAACTCAGTGCAGAAGAGACATCAAAGATAAGGAAATTCTCAAGACAACATATGACAAGGTTTGATTGAACCTCCTACACTTCAGACTTACTCAGAGCCCAGGTGGGTATATCTTTGTGAATTGAATTCACACTTTCAAACATAAACCCACAGCAAACCAATCCAGAAAACCAGTGGATCTATTCACCTTGAAATCAACTGAAAAAAAAGAATGGAAATTATACTTAAATTTAGTATTTTGATCAACAAAACATGCAATAAACAACTTCAATTAATACCAGTGCCTTATCCAAGGTCACAGAGTCATCTAAACTCAGATAATACTCCTCAAACAAAACATCTATATGCGTCCCGTTGGCTTGGTTTCTATTAATCCTTGTATATGCCTCACACCTACAAGAATTTACGCATTCCAAATTAAGCTATGATCATCAAAATTCAAAATCTCTTCCAAAGAGTTTATTGGTATGAGTGATCCCTGCATCTTTAATTTCCCTCCTAAAGAGAAAAGCTAATGAACACTTCTACTAAAATTGCTTTGCAATCCCATTCAAACGGAATAACCCTGGATTATTCAGAATGAAACAGTAAACGAATTTGTAAACACACTTGAAGACAACACAAAGCTTTACTCAAAACCGATGGTCTCTATATTGATATTTAGTTCAAGAAATATTACAAGAAATTTTGAGTATTCTCCATTAGACTTAGAAAAGCTCAGATAAATTTTTGCAGCGTTTTCTTACAATTCTTTGCGATCTCCCTTCCTCTAGTCCTAGTATCCATTTATAACAACATGGATGCACAAAGCTTCAGACTTCTCGAGGAGAGTTTGTTACAATCATTTCTATCAAAATAAAGAGGTTACAAGCTTTTCACAAAAAACAGTTACAAGCTCTTTTCGGCCTCTGCAGTTTCTTCAACAGGCTGTTCGGTTGCAACCTCTTCTATCTTTTCAGGGGCGCTCTCCAACTGTTCAGGATCATGGGTGGCATATTTAATTGTCCACTCATCATACACCTCTTCTGCCGGCCATGAGAAATTAATCACTTTATCTTTAGTCTTAGTCAACCTTTTCCAAGAATTTCTCATTTTGTTGACTTCTGAATTGAGAAAACCATAATGTGACTTAATTTTCTCTATCTCTTGTATTGTCACAACAAAGAAAGAAGCATCATCAAGATCAATAATTCCTTTAACTCTTGTTGACAATTTAGCTTCTATCTCCTTAAGCCACATTTGTTTGTCCTTTAATTGATCCGGGCTAGCAAAAACTCCTGGGAGCAACTCAAAAACTTGATCAGTGTACTCCTTCTTGCACAAATTAACCTTCCTATCCACATTATCCACCTCTGCTGCTAATTGTACTAAGACTTTAGCGACATTAGAAGTGGATTTGATGATGGGATTGGCCCTTGCCTCATCATAGGATACACACAAACTCTAAATCTTGCTCCCTAGGCCTCCATTTATCAAAAATAGGTGTCAAAATGGCCTTGTCTCTCCTGAGCTCATTCCATATATCCATAATTTTACTTACATTATTGTAGAGCAATGAGGTATTTATTGTATCTGCAAAACTAGAAATTGTAGCTCTTACTCTCTCCTCATACTTCTTTGCATATAAGGCCTGAGCCTGTTTCAAGTTTTCCAATTCTTGAGGAGTAATTTCAACCATTTGAGAGTTGGAGGGTGTTGGAGATGGTGGAAACTCAATGATAGGGCTAGTAGGTGGAGGTCTTGTAGGAGAAGAGGAAATCATCAGTGTTGAAGACTCACCTTGATGGTATTGTCTAGTCAATTGGCTCTGCAGCTTGGCAATGATGCTATCTTTACCTCTTACCTCCTCCTTGGCATTGTTATAGGCCTTCAAAATTGTTTCCAACTTAACTTGGAGTGCCTCTTTCTCTTTGGCTTTCTTCTCTGCTACTGCAACACTAAATTTTGCAGTCTCTAACACAGTGCTAGCAACCTCCACTACCCCTATACTCTGCACTCTCTTCACCATCATTCCACCAAGGTAACTTGACCCTGGGGTGTCTTTTCTTTTCTTACTCTCATTTCTCTTGAGAGACCACATGACAAGTGCAGCATTGTCCTTATTGAAAGTAATCCCTTCCATGGGTTTAGTCTCTTTTCTCACTACATCTAGTACCAGGGCGTCTTCTATATCCCATTTGGGTAAGATAAGCACTCCAGCTTGTGCTACCATATCTCTTCCTTGCTTAGGGGTGATGGTTTTGAATTCTTCCATCATCTCTTGCTTTATTTCCTCTTCCACCAGGGCTGGATCTTTATTGGGCTACTCAGCTTTTCTCCTTTCACATCCAGCATTATATTTATCTATGTGTTGTTTCCATATAAATTGCATAAATGCTTCTGATGTGACAAAATTGTTATCAGCTAAAAAGGCACTACTTGCCTGTTTTATCTCAGGATCCCACTCCTAGCCTTTGAGTTCAGTGGTAGTGATATCCATTTCAGCAGCAATGGGTTCTTCTGGCATTCCTTCCTGCACTTCATCATAAGTGTATGCAATTTCCCCTAGACTACCTAACTGTAGGAGTTGCTCAGCTGCTACTTGCTCATTTCCTATATGGATAGGGGATTGGGATGGGGAATACAAAGGTGTATCAGATTTCACTTCTTTCCCCACCCTTTGCTTCTTTGGGCTTTCTTGGATGTCAATGACATCTTGTATCTTCCTCTTTCCTTTGGAGGTAGAGGGCTCCCTTGTTGTAGGCATCAGCACACTATAACTGGATTTCTTATGCAGTGTGTAATCACCAGGAGGGATTGCCTTACTGGAAGCTCACCTACTTAGGATCATTCTTGCCTTCTCAAGGTTGCTCTTGATTACAACTTCCCTCTTCTCCTTCAGTGTCTGCATCACATCTTCAAAGCAAACAATCAAAAACTTTATTTTCTCTTCCAGTGGGAAAAAGCTAGACAATGGATCATAGCTAGCATCAAACTGATGCACAAAATCCAAGGCTTTCTTATAAGCCACCCACTTCTCTTTCCTTAGCTCCTGCTCATCTAGATCAAACTCATTTCTGATGAGGTCTTCAGGAAACTAGAATTGATGAGGCCTACCTCTGCATGCTAGCTTCTTCCTAAACATACCGTTGAAGAAGTCTTCTGGATTAGCACACCTGGACACTGCAGTGGACAAATGATATGGCTTGACAAAATCCTCAAAGCAATTCCAGCCTCCTTTTGTTATTACAAATTGGTGAGCTATGGTAGCTGCAGGGAAAATAGTCCCTTTACCCCTGCCTGTCAACTCTGCCTCTTGTAAGACACCAATTTGTCTAAGGATCTCTGCGATTCCTACTTTGAGAGGGACCTGGTAAGGTAGCAAAAATGGGGTGCCTCTGAAACCAAAAACTCTGAAAACTGTGGAGACTGGATACAAGTAAATGTCACCCCAGTCATGAATAATTTTTATGTTCTCTGCGAATTCTTTTGGTCTTATGAATTCTAGAAGAACTTTGGGGATTCTTGGGTTCTCAAAGCAGAGGAGAGTCCTTATCTTGGATGCAAAATATTTATCAAATTTCAAAAAACTGGCATCCTCTCTATCCCATGACAACACAGTACTCCATAATTGTACTGGCATTTTTTCTCCTTCCTTCTCCTTAACAAGGTCCAGTCCACTGGCAAAGTAATCACCACCTTTGAAGAGAAAAAGATGCATCAGGAGTGAGTACCATCCGAAAGGCCTATCCACCTTTCCATTCTTGATTCCTATTAACCCTCCATGAATAGCATCAACAATGAAAGAGGCATAATCAAATATAATTGCAAGAGAAGGATTCAAAATCTGAGTAATCATTAACAAGTAATGATTCGGCATATTTGCTTCAGCATCTTCTCCCAAAACTTGGCAAAGTGCCCAATACATTCCTTTAGCCCTCAGGGTGAACATACTTAATGAAAAGGGCTCTTGTGTGTTGGGTCCTACAACTATTAACCCTCCTATTTTCACAAAAAACTCCTTGAGAGGCCCATTCCTGAGATGACTCCTTTGTGCACTGTAAATTTGGGCTAATGATTTGAAATTTATAGGTTCTAGAAAATTGGTGAACTCATTAAGCCCAAAAGCTGTCCTGAACTCTTCAGCATTAATCTCAACAAGGGTTTTCCCATTTACATCCCAAATGCTTCTTGTGACTGGATCATTATTGAGCGCAATTTGGGTCAGCAAATCTGTGTCCATAAATACCCCTGGGACAACTAATTTCTCGAGATCTAATTCCCAGATACTGTTTTGCGGGGCAGGAGAATTTCTCATTCCGAATCCAACTTTAAACAACCCCAACCCAGACAATCCAACCTGTGGGTCTCTCAACCAGTTACCCTTGTCATATAATCCTTCTCCTATCTTTAAACGGGGAGCCTTGGGCACTAACTCTTTTGCCTTTGAAGCTTGATTAGTTGACAACGTCAACTGTTCTAAAAAATCATCACAGACACTCCTTTCTGAATAGTTAACTTTGCCAGAAAACTCTCTTTTAGGAGCCATTTTGAAAATGCAAGAAATGAATACCACTCCTAAACAATTCTGTGATGAATCAATTATCTTATCTAAAACACTACAGAGGAATTGCTACACAAGAATACGAGAGAACCTATTCTTCACTGGAAGGAATTTGCTCTGCAACTGAACCAACTTGCTCTGTACCTAAAGAAAATAACTCTGCATCTGCTCTTCTGCAAAATCCTTTAAAAGATATCTTCACCCAGTTGATAGGAAATCAAATATTGTACTCAGGGCCTTAACTACAACATTGATTCCGCATGCTTCAGTCATCCCTTCAGAATTGAATTCATATGAGAATTCATATTTTTTGCTCCAACGGGTCACAACGTTCCTGCAAGTGTTTCATTTTGCTCTTTCGCAACTTCACGAAGCATAACTATCAGGTAGCTTAGTCCTGCGAAATAGCGTCGATCGTCCGATCAAAAGAAACTTGATTGAGCGTTAGATTAACTAACAACTTTGGCTCCACGCCAGGTCCCGCTTCTCTATTGTCTATATGATACCACGTGGCACCCAACCATTGGCCTTGAAATTTCCTTCGCATTCGACTTAACGCTGGCCGCGTGTCTTTCCTTTATACTGCCAGTTCCACCTTGGCGGGCCCACACTTTCTTCTTAGACCACGTGTCATCATGACATGTGGATGGCTATTATGCACTCTCGCTATTTCACGGGGTATAAAGAACGAGCATCTTACCCTTGCAAAATAGCATGGGCCGTCAGATCATCTCTTAAGTTGATCAACTTTTAATCATCTGAAAAGGCTTTCGGGAGGGGTGGGCCTGCTGACTCACTATGAACACTTGGCGTCCAGTCACCGTTAGAGCTGACTTGTCACTTTTCATTGGCCGAGAGAAAACCATGGGGCCCCAACAAACTCTTAACAGCTATACCTGTCAGGGCCACCATCATGACATGTGGACGGCTATTATGCACTCTCGCTATTTCGTGGGGTATAAAGATCGAGCATCTTACCCTTGCAAAATAGCACGGGCCGTCGGATCATCTCTTAAGTTGATCATCTTTTAATCATCTGAAAAGGCTTTCAGGAGGGGTAGGCCTGCTGACTCACTGTGAAAACCTGGCATCCAGTCACTGTTGTTGGGAAAAATGGTGTCTCAACCTTGCATTTATGTGAGGTTACTATTTATATTAAGTTTTCATTTGAGCACGAAATGGTGTGAAACTCTCCCTAAAGCTTCTGGTTGGTTAGATAAGCGTTCCGGTAAAGTTGCGTCGCAAGGTCACAGCTAGTTTTGAAGATATTAATGTTTTCGTCTTGGAGGGGTGCAATAAAATATTTAAACTTAATTTTGGGGACTTTAGAGGCTCTAAAATGCCCTGAAAAGTTGTTGTAACTAGCAAAGTGGGTTACGAGCTGATAGAGCACTTTGCGAGCTTTCTGACGCTTCAAACGGTTCGTCAATCGGACACCCGGTTCTCAAGTTATGGCCTCCGGAAGTTTGTACTCCTGAAATAGGAAAAATAATTTGTATCGGATACATAAATGAGTTGTAAAGGGGAGAAACACATGTTGATGTGTGCTTTAACATGTCATAGGGCATCTAGAAGGGAGATAAGGTCGGCTACACCTTATTGGGTGGTTTTAGCCCATGGTTTTGTAATACCGTTTGACGGTTTCTTGTATTGTATCTCCTATTTATGAGGTGTGTGAGAAAGAGGTTGTGTAAGAGTCTTATGGCTATTGAGTTGCCTCTGAATCTCTGATTAATAGTACTCCTGCGAAGAGCTTGCTCTGCAAGTATGTTGTAATCTATTTTTTGATTGCTGAATAAAATATTGAGCTGCTTTTGGAGTGTGGGGTTTTTCTCCCGAAAGGGTTTTCCCCACGTAAATCACTGTGTTATGGTATGAATGCTATTATATCTATTTCTATTTTCTGTAACTGTTGTAACGATCTAAAAAAGTTTTGCATTACCCTCCTCTCAAGGTTAGTGTAGGAAGTTGTTTCCGCTACTTAACTTCCTTACAAGTGGTATCAGAGCCTGATCACCTTTGGTTTCAATTGTGGGCAGTTGAGTTTTTTGAACTAATCCAGATTTGAGTGGGAGCTTGTGCAGAAGACACTTTTTGATCTTGTTGC
The DNA here is from genome assembly GCF_030272615.1 of Cryptomeria japonica. Classification (NCBI taxonomy): domain Eukaryota; kingdom Viridiplantae; phylum Streptophyta; class Pinopsida; order Cupressales; family Cupressaceae; genus Cryptomeria; species Cryptomeria japonica. The sequence goes on along the minus strand of NC_081409.1, from coordinate 810,825,980 downwards.
AGGAATATTCAGATGGTGAGTTCATCGGGGAGAATAGAGGTGGAGAAATTTAATGGAAGTAATTTTGAGATGTGGAAGCAGAAGATGGAAGATCTGCTAATAGATCGAGATCTTTGGGATGCTGTTGATGCGAATGTCCAAAGGCCCTCAGATCCTACTGCGGCAGCTCAGTATGATGTTATGGACTGAAAAGCCAAAGGTCTAATCAGACTGTGCCTGGTAGACTCTGTTCTAATCAATGTCCATGAAGAGAACTCTGCAAAGAAGCTATGGACTAAGCTTGGTGAGATGTATCAAGTGAAATCTTTATTAAATCAAATTTTCTTAAGAAAGAAATTGTATTCCTTAAAGATGGAAGAGGGTGGATGAATTGCGGACCACCTAGAAGCATTCAATATGTTGGTGGCTCAATTAGTATCCGTCGGTGTTAAGATGGACGAGGAGGAGAAATGTCAGATCTTGCTTTGTTCTTTGCTTGATTCGTGGGATTCTCTTGTTATGGCTATCGGTAGTACTTCTGTTGTTTTGAAATCTGAAGACATGGTGGGTGCCCTACTCGGTGAAGAGGTGCGAAGGAAGGTATCCATCAGTTCAAAGGAAGCCCTAACCATTCGTGGAAGACCTAAAGAGAAAGGCAAGAAGAATGAGAAGCGCGGCAAGTCCAAATCCAAAGGGAGATCGAAATCTCCTGGAAAGTCCAAAGTCATTTGTTGGAATTGCAGTAAACCGGGTCACATCCGTAAGGACTGCAAAGAAGAAAAGAAGAAGAAGAAAAAGAAAAAGTTTGATTCTGATTCTGAGTCCGACAAGGAAGATGGCGATGCATTTATTGCGGCTTTGGCAACTCATGCAGGTAATGATGCCTGGCTAATTGACTCAGGTGCATCTTTTCATATGACTTCCAATAGAGATTGGTTTTCTGAATATGAAGGATTTAATGGAGGTAAGGTGTACTTGGGTGATGATTCACATCTAGACATTGTTGGTCGAGGTAAAGTTAGAATCAGGTTTTCTGATGGTAGAATAAAAAGGATTAATGGTGTGCTGCATATCCCTGGATTAAAATGAAACCTGTTATCTGTGAGCAAACTGATAGATGCGGGTGTGTAGGTAGTCTTTTCTGAAGCAGGATGTAAGATGATTAAGGGTGCTATGGTAGTTGCTAGAGGTGTCAGGTTTGGCACTTTGTATAAGCTTGAAGCATACACTGTTGAGTGTAATAGCACTTCTGTAAAAAGTAAATCTGTGGATACTTCACTGGAAGATTTGAAGGTTTCACCTTCAGCAAATGGAAATGGTTTTTGGGTACCTAAGGGTGCTCTTTCATCTGAAGCAAAGTTACCTGCAGAGAAGACTATGTTATGGCACTAGAGACTTGGCCACATTGGAGAAAAGGGTCTAAGGACCTTGAAAAATAAAAACCTTGTTGAAGGTTTGAATGACTGTAATCTTGACTTTGATTTCTGTGAGCATTGCATTTATGGAAAACAAAACCGCGTTCAGTTTTACTCGAGTTCTCATAAAACTTGTGGTGTTTTGGATCTTATCCATTCTGATGTGTTTGGTCCAGTAGATGTCTCTTCGATTGGAAAATCCACATATTATGTTTCATTTATTGATGATTTTAGTAGAAGGACATGGGTATATTTTCTAAAGAGTAAATCTGAAGTTTTTATTCGTTTTAAAGAATTTAAAGCAATGGTTGAGTTGCAGACTGGAAAGAAAATAAAATGTTTGAGAACTGATAATGGCGGTGAGTTTTGCTCTAATGATTTTGATAGATTTTGTAAAGACTGTGGAATTAACAGGCAGAAGACAACTCCGTATTCTCCGCAGCAGAATGGAGTTGCAGAAAGAATGAACAGGACACTGATGGAGAAGGCTAGGAGTATGTTGAGTGGTGTTGGTCTCGAACAAAAGTTTTGGGCTGAAGCTGTTGCCACTGCTTGCTACCTGATTAACAGGTCTCCTACATCAGCTCTTGTTGATAAAATGCCTATGGAAGCATGGTCAGGTCACAAGCCTTCATTGAGACATCTTAGAGTTTTTGGTTGCGAGGCATATACACATGTGCCAAAGGAGAAGCGAACAAAGTTGGAGAACAAGGCTGTGAAATGTATCTTCATCGGGTATAGTTATGGTGTGAAAGGATACAAGCTTTGGGACCCTGTTGCACAAAAGGTAATTCACAGTAGAAGTGTTATTTTTAGAGAAATTAAGTCTCCTTCTATTACATTGCAGCTAGAACAGACTAAAAAAGAAGATGTGATTCAACTTCCTTCTACACCTGAAAGAGTTGAATCGAGACCCCTAGATAGGCAAGAATTTGAGGAGAGCTCGTCTAGCTCTGAATCTTCAGAAGAGGAGGAAGAACCTCCAACTCAGCTTGTACGAAGGTCTACAAGACATAGACAACCACCTGAAAGGTATTCACCTGATGATTGGAGATGTATTTTTGCTTTGAATACTAGTGTGGATGAACCGAAATCTGTAGAAGAGGCATTAGGTATGAATGATGCAGAATCCTGGAAGATTGCTATGGAGGAAGAAATGGCAGCTTTGAAAAAGAATGATACATGGGATCTTGTACCATTGCTTGAAGGACAAAAACCTGTTGGTTGTAAATGGGTGTTCAAGAAAAAGATTGGTTCAGATGGAAGCATTGAGAAGTATAAAGAAAGGTTGGTTGCAAAAGGCTACTCTCAGGTTGAGGGTGTTGATTACGGTGAGATATTTTCTCCTGTTGCAAAAATGACGTCCATTAGATTTTTGCTTTCTATTGCTACTACTTATGATTTAGAGGTTGAGCAAATGGATGTGAAAACTGCTTTCCTTCATGGTGATTTGGAGGAAGATATTTATATGACACAACCGGAGCACTATGTGGTGAAAGGCAAAAGTAATTTGGTCTGTAAATTGAAGAAATCTTTGTATGGCCTCAAACAAAGTCCTAGGATGTGGTACCAGAAATTTGATACATATTTGTTGAGTTTGGGATTTGAACGTTCTAAATCAGATCACTATGTTTATTATAAATCTTATGGTGATCATTTCTTATTCATTGCATTGTATGTTGATGATATGTTATTCATTGGTAAAGGGAAAGGTATAATTTCAGAACTGAAGTCTCAGCTCGCTGCTAAATTTGAAATGAAAGATCTTGGTGCAGCAAAGCACATTCTTGGGATGGAAATTAGAAGAGATAGGGTGAACAGAAAGCTATGGCTAGGCCAGAGTAAGTATGTGAATTCAGTGTTACAGAGGTTCAACATGCAGAATTGTAGACCATTGAGTGTTCCTTTTACAGTTGGAATGAAACTATCTATTTCAGATTGTTCTACATCCTCATTGGAGATGGAAGAAATGACCAGAGTGCGGTTGGAAGCTTGATGTATGCTATGGTCTGTACTAGACCAGATATTGCCCAAGCAGTGGGAGTACTTTCTAGATATATGTCTAATCCTGGTAGAGTTCATTGGGATGCAGTCAAAAGAGTCTTCAGATATTTGAAGGGTACTTCAGAGTATTCTTTGTGTTACAATGGTAATTCAGTTGGAGACATGACTTCCCTTGATATCCATGGTTATGTGGATTCAAATTGGGCAGGTGATATTGATAGCAGAAGATCCACCAGTGCTTATGTGTTTACTTTGTTTGGTGGTGCAATTAGTTGGATGAGTAAGCGACAGGTTGTGGTTGCTTTATCCACTACTGAAACAGAGTATATGGTAGCTACTCATCCTTGTAAAGAGGCCATTTGGCTCAAGAGACTGTGTTCGGATATTGGAATAAAACAAGGTATAGTGACAGTTTACTGTGACAGTCAGAGTGCAATTAGCCTAGCTAAGAACTCGACATTTCATGCCCTGACCAAACATATTGATGTTCAGTATCATTTTGTTAGAGATATGGTCGAAGATGGTAGGGTGAAGCTGGTTAAGGTGGAAACTTTGATGAATGTTGCAGATGCTTTAACTAAGGCTGTGAGCACAGAGAAGTTCAGATGGTGTTCAGAGTCTATGGGCCTTATGGCCCCTAGCAATTGATTCATTGTGTTGACATTCCCTTCCGCTCTTGCAAGGTGTTCGACAAGTGGGAGATTTGTTGGAAAAAATGGTGTCTCAACCTTGCATTTATGCGAGGTTACTATTTATAGTAATTTTTCATTTGAGCACGAAATGGTGCGAAACTCTCCCTAAAGCTTCTGGTTGGTTAGATAAGCATTCTGGTAAAGTTGCGTCACAAGGTCACAGCTAGTTTTGAAGATATTAATGTTTTCATCTTGGAGGGGTGCAATAAAATATTTAAACTTAATTTTGGGGACTTTAGAGGCTCCAAAATGCCCTGAAAAGTTGTCGTAACTGGTGAAGCGGGTTACGAGGTGATAGAGCACTTTGCGAGCTTTCCGGCGCTTCAAACGGTTCGTCAATCGGACACCCGGTTCTCAAGTTATGGCCTCCGGAAGTTTGTACTCCTGAAATAGGAAAAATAATTTGTATCAGATACATAAATGAGCTGTAAAGGGGAGTGACACATGTTGATGTGTTCTTTAACATGTCATAGGGCATCTAGAAGGGAGATAAGGTCGGCTACACCTTATTGGGTGGTTTTAGCCCATGGTTTTGTAATACCGTTTGACGGTTTCTTGTATTGTATCTCCTATTTATGAGGTGTGTGAGATAGAGGTTGTGTAAGAGTCTTATGGCTATTGAGTTGCCTCTGAATCTCTGATTAATGGTACTCCTGCGAAGAGCTTGCTCTGCAAGTATGTTGTAATCTATTTTTTGATTGCTGAATAAAATATTGAGCTGCTTTTGGAGTGTGGAGTTTTTCTCCCGAAAGGGTTTTCCCCACCTAAATCACTATGGTATGGTATGAATGCTATTATATCTATTTCTATTTTCTGTAACTGTTGTAACGATCTGAAAAAGTTTTGCATTACCCTCCTCTCAAGGTTAGTGTAGGAAGTTGTTTCCGCTACTTAACTTCCTTACAACTGTCGGAGCTGACTTGTCACTTTTTCATTGGCCGAGAGAAAACCACGGGGCCTCAACAAACTCTTAACAGCTATACCCGCCAGGGCCACCATCATGACACGTGGACGGCTATTATGCACTCTTTCTATTTCATGGGGTATAAAGAACGAGCATCTTACCCTTGCGAAATAGTGTGGGCCGTCGGATCATCTCTTAAGTTGATCAGCTTTTAATCATCTGAAAAGGCTTTTGGGAGGGGTGGGTCCACTGACTCACTGTGAACACCTAGCGTCCAATCACCGTCGGAGCTGACTTGTCACTTTGTTATACACCGAAAGGAAACCACGGGGCCACAATCTACTCTTGACAGCTATACCCACCAGGTCATCTCCTGACTGCGACATGACTCACCTCTGGGGCTCGCCTTTTAGCCTTTAATCCTGACCCGCTGACTGTTGTAACTTATGCCGCGTGCTGCCATTTTACTCACTATCATCAACTAGCTAGACCGTCTATGTGGCATGCCATGTCATTTTCGCAACTTCGCTGGTTTTAAATTACGCGCAACTTCGCTTAGCGAAATAACGTGAGTCGTGGATCCACCCGCGAGATGCGCACTAGTTACTGGGCCCGACAACTTTAGGAGAAAAATATATGAGGCATAAATTTTTTGATTAATTAACATGACTGCCTAGGCAAACAACAAGGGGGGACACTTCCTACGACCCCACAACCCATTACTTAAGTGAATAAAGTAACAAAAGATTAGAAATCAGAGGGTTTAAAACAAACACAAGAGGATCTATAATCAAAAACCCTTAAACCCTTGAGGTCTAGAACAAAGTTGAAGCATTTGAAACTGCACCCTATTCAAAATTTCAACAAACCATAGCCAATCATAGGAAAAGAAAAGCCCATTTTTAATCAGTGATAACAAGTTGTACTCAGTTCAGGGTGTAAACTACTGTGCTTATTGCTTCCCTCCAAAATGTTTGTGCCACTTTATTTTCAATCATCAGGGTTTTGGCACAATCCACAATAGATCTGTTTCTTCTCTCAGCAATTCCATTTTGGTGTGGAGTTCTTGGTGTAGAGACTTGTCTTTTAATACCATGATCATTGCAGAATAAGTTGAACTTATCAGATGTGAACTCTCCTCCTCTATCTGATCTAAGATATTTTAGTTGTCTTCCTGTTTCATTTTCAACTCTTGCCTTGTACCATTTAAACATTTGAAAAGCTTCTGATTTTTCTTTTAAAAACATTACCGACATCATCCTTGAATAGTCATCCACAAATAATATGAAATATTTATCACCATAATAACTTTGAACTTTCATAGGACCACAAAGATCAATATGCACAAGATCTAAAATTCCCTTAGAAGTGTAAGACTTACTTGTAAAGCTTCATCTTGTCATTTTACGCATCTGGCATCCTCGGTACATAGCATTCTTAGGTTTTTCAAGACTCGGTAGACCTCTTACTTGGTGCTTCTTACTTATTTTGATCAAATTATCAAAATTTACATGACAAAACCTTTTATGCCATAACCAGGTATCATCTATCTTTGCATACAGACACTTGTTCCGAGTTGAGTCAAGGTGAAATGTATTACCTTTTGTTTGTGTCCCGATAGCAGCTAACTTTCCATGCTTGTCATGAACTTTGACAATTCCTTTCTGAAATTCTCTCCGGTAACCTGTATTGTTTAGTTGTGCTACACTCAACAAATTGTATTTCAAACCTTCAACCCAATAAACATCATTGCATCTTGCATTGTCAAGAAGTGTTATAGATCCTTTACCTCTTACTAGACATGGTGCATCATTACCAAATCTTACATAGCCTCCATCATAATCTTCTAGCATAACAAACTTGTGTTTATCACCTGTCATATGATGTGAGTATCCACTATCTATGATCCAAGAATCATTAGTATTTATGTGAGATATTAGGGTTTTTTATTCATACCTTTCTTCATCTGATCCATCTTTGATAGCCACATAAACTACTTCCTCTGTATCAGTTTCATCTGATTTATCATCGTTGGATTCCTCATCGGCTATTAAGCATGTCTTTCTATCTCTTCTTCTGAAGTCTCGATGTCCTCTGTAATGATTATCTTTCTGTCTGTCATCTCGGTAATCTCTCTTTTTAGTAGAATCTTTGTTAGGATAGTTAGAAGCCATATGTCCTATTTTATCACAATTGAAACATTTCAAAGGTAGTTTTCCTTTATACTTACCTTTGCCTTTCGGTAACCTTCTGGCTAATAGTGCTTCAAACTCTTCCTGCTTTCTGATTTCCTCATACAATTTGTGTACTTCTTCCATGTTCTTACGAAATCTTTCACTTGCTCCACTATGATCTCCTTCAGAGTACTTATACTTTCTTTCATTCTAATCATTAGATTCATCAAGATGAAAAGAACTAAATGCAGATTCAACTTTATTTACCAAAGATCCACTGTTATCAAAGTTACTTAACTCAAATGCATGTAGCTTACCAATAGTAGCATCTAAAGAAACTGGCATATTAGCTACAAACCTCATTCATTGATTGCAGAGACTCGGATTGCATAAGCCAGTAGAAGGATTCTTAACAACTTACTTGTTATATCCTTTTCTTTAATAGTTCCACCTGCTCCTTTGATTTGATTGACGATCTCCTTTAGTCTTGTACTGTACTGGGTTATGTTCTCACCTTCATTCATCCTCATAGATTCAAGTTGTCCTCTTAGAATGACTACTTTTTCTCTTTGGACATGTTCATCTCCTCCATACACAAATATGAGCTTGTCCCACATTGCCTTTGGATCATTTTAGCCTTCTAGATCATTAAACTCTGAATCGGTCAATGCAGATGTTATTTCAATCATTGCTTGGATATGTTCTTGCTTTGCCTTTATTTCTTCCATAGTCAATGGATAGGTGCTCGGTGTGATGAAATCATTCTCCAATTCCTGATAGGTGCAGCTTCATCCTTTTCTGCCATGTAGAGAAACTTGACTTGTTCAGCTTCGGTGCATCCCTCTTATACATCTTTGGATCTTTGCCTCCAGTACCTTTAAACTTTTTCTGCCGGAGTCCAAAAATCTGATACCAATTGATAGTTCTAATACTTAATGTAAGTACAGATGCTAAGATAATAAGATGAGAGGGGGGGGGGGGTGAATCATACAGACTTAATCTTTCATAAAAACATCAGATTCAACCTCGGTAACATATACTTTAGTAATATAACCAAAACTGCTAAACATGCAAACTCAGAAGCATATAAACATCATATCACTCATAACACCAGATTTAACGTGGAAACCCAAATAGGGAAAAACCACTATGGGATTTTGGACCCACTAAGAAATATACTCTTCCAGATTATGCTCGATTAAAAGCAAATCTTGTTAAAGATTACAAACACATTACTAGATGTGACCCGGTTAAGGGATTTCCCTTAGATCTATTACGATCTTCACCTTGTTAGAAGTGACCTTGTTAAAGGATTTCAAACACTCAATCAGAATGTCACCTTGCTAGAGGGTTTTACAAATAAGACTGTTAAGTCCACTCAGTTAAGAGATTTTCTATCACTTTCACAAAATAATAGTAATAAAAATCTATCTGCAACTTCACATCTAAAATGCTAAAGCAGATTCTTATTTGCTCAATACAATCTAGACATAGAACTAATCTTGTCCATCTGTTGGGCTTCTATACTCTGTTATTCAAACAGGTCTTCAAGCTTCTATGCTCGATAATTACTATGTAGCATCCCTGTACATACATTTACCCGCATGCATTGTTTATCAACAACTCCCTATTTATAAACAATTCACCTACTGCTTAATCTCCTTGATCACACTTCCCATGATCAATCATAGCCATCAGATCTTCAAACTTGTCCAGGTTCAATGTATCCTTCGATCTAAAAAATGTTTTAAACTACCTTGGAACTTGCATACATTTCTTGGAACTTGTGCTAGGGTAATGTGGTTCAATCTGCATTGTAGATCTTCATGCCAATTTTTCTTTGCCATAGATTCATTAACAAACTTCATGCATGACATACCAATCATTTAATCAGTTCTAGCACATCAGCTTCCTTTATTAAATAATGCATGTAACCATTTAATGTATTTTGTTACAGCTCGGTTACAACTTGGTAACAACTCGGTAAATACTAAACTTCACTCGGTAGACATTCCGCCTTCATTAACCGATAGCGATAACCTTAGGGTTTACCAACTAGGTTCTTTGCTCGGTAACATAGTATAGTATTAACCTTACAATTTACAACATATGTATGATGTTAAAACAATCTAAACATCATGATCTCATCATTGTCTGACTCAATAATAGTTGCCCATTGAATACCTTATTCGTCCCCTTATTCATCATATTCTTTCTATGTCTTTTACCGACATCTTTATACTCATCAAATCATACTTCTCAAGATATGGCAACATCATACTGAATTAGAAAATCGATTTCTTGACATCAATGACAAAATCATAATATTAAGATAGTAAATCATCCTTTATCAGTTATATCCATAATCATCAACAACCTTCTCAATATCCTTATTGAAATGCCAACAATCTCCCAATGTCTGTTATAATGCCAAATGCCAACAATTGCATAGGTCGATGGACTATGCATCAACGTAACAAGTTAGCAAGTAGGTTGACTTTTATGAAGCACCTACAAGTCAAGGAGGATGCCAAAGGATTGCAGCTCGAGGAAGGTAGCCTAGCAAGTGACTGAACTAATCCGACAAGAAGATTTGATCTTTGTACCCGTTTGCTTAAGTAAACAATAAAGCCATTAATGGCGTATGAAACAAAAAAGTAAAAAAGCATGGTGCAGACCTCCAAATTTAGAAAACGTACATTGGAATGCGAAGCTTTGCTGGTGTTGATCGATGTCATCAAGATCATATTGTTAGAAAAGCAGATTGAAACAAATTTGATTTGGATCAAGTTGGAGAAGGCAAAACCTAACACGACCTTGTTTGAATGGGGTTTTTGGCAGAAATCTAAGATTATAAATATGTGAGCTCAAGACATAAATGATTAATGATTCATGTGAAGAAGGAGAGTGAAGCGAGCTTGAGCAGAGAGAAGGATCATCTTCCTTATAATTTAATCTAAGAAAGTTTTAGAGTGAGTTAGCAGCCAAAACTGGTGAGAGGGTATAACTAATAGTGACAGAGTATCGGTAAACTGTTCCAGGTCTAGCAAATGAGTAATGAGTGAGGTGTGATTGAATAAGAAGGAATCCAAGTGTGACTAAGTGTGTTGTAAGGCTAAGAGAGAAGAAGAGAAGACTGTTAAATGGTATAGATCTATTTGATCAAGTGTTGCAGAACTCATTTGCAACCAGAAGCTATAATTGTATCAAAATTGTATTTCAATATACATCACCAAGTTAGAGCTTGGTGTAGGGGTTGGTGCCCTAGATCTTTGTAATTTATTTTTTCTCTTGTGAGGCTAGATTGTAGCAGTAGTCTCCAGCAGCATTTCTAATCAAGGTTTTTCCCATATTGTGTTTTCTTCGTACATCTAGTCTTGTGGGTTGCATTTGTGTGTTTGTCTCCTTTGGTATCCTCATTTGTCTTACCGATTTGACTGTTTAGTTCTTAGGATAATAATCAGTATTCTAAGGTTGTTTTAAAAAGGAAAAGAATTTAGGAACCGTTGATTCACCCCTCTCTCAGTGGTACATTGTGTTCAACAATTGGTATCAGAGCCTACGTCTTGGTTGATTAAAGCTTGGGTAGATTCTGATCTTAGAACATAATAGCAAGAAATGATTTTGTCTCCTCAAAAGCCCCCATGTTTGATGGATCTAACTATTCCTTCTAGAGCATAAGAATGGAGACCTATACTTCCTCCCTTGGTTTTGATGTGTGGATGTCTGCCAAGAATGTTGGCAAATGCACACTCCAATGAGAAATTATAGGTGATTGAAGGTATTGTCATTGATGTCAAACTTACAATCCTATGGCACCGGCACCGGCACCGGCAGCGACAAAGATGTTTAGCAGCACCCCAACTGATAGGATTTTATTTTGTATTTGATTGTAAAATCTTATTTCTAAAGCCGAAAAGGCGAATTGTAAAAGGAATCATATAAGTATGAGATCTTGTTGATCATTTAAGACTGTGATGGATGTATGGAATGTAATAGGCAGATGCGAATATTAAGGCAGATTGTGGAATAAGGTTTATGGAAGTTGTATGAGCTTAAATTGGTACTAAACCTAGCATAGAAGATGTTGAACTGAAGTAGTACATGATATTGGATTTACATTTTTTTGTAAGTCAGTGAGACTTCCCTTTTGTATTTAAGCAGTGAGCTTTAGGCAGTTGGCCTTCCTACATGTGCTAGCCCCTATTATAAGTAATATTCACTTATTGGCCAGTGAGCGAATATTGTGGGTCACAAATCCCACTGAGGTTTTTCTCACACCGAGTTTCCTCGTTAAAAATATTGTGTTATGGTTTGCTTTCTATGTTGTGGTTATTAATCTTATTTACTGCATTATTTATGGTTTACCGGTACACTATTTTGGCATGCAATTTATTTAATAAGTTAAGAAAATCCATTAACCGGTTAGATACTGATTCACCCCCCCTCTCATTTTCTTTGGGAATCCTAACAAAGAATGGGTATACTATCCCTAGTGTTCCTCCCATTGATCTAGATGCTAAGAAGGAGTATGAGAGCAATGCAAAGGCTAAACATGATATCTTGAGCGGGTTGTCTGATAATGAGTTTATCAAGGTCATGTAGTATGCATCTGCCAAGGACACTTGCAATAAAATGCAGAGCTTATCTGAAGGAGATGCAAAAGTCAAAGAGGCCAAGCCGCAAACACTAAGGGGCCATCTTGAAGGCATCAAGATGAAGGATGAAGAAAAAATTGCAGACTACCTTCACAGATTTGATGAAACTGTGAACACCATCAGAGGACTCGGAGAAGAAATTGTAGATGAGATTCCTATCAAGAAGGTACTTAGATCTCTCAGACCTAAGCATGATACTAAGGTGTCTTCCATAAAAGAATCCAAGAATCTGAAGACCTTCACAATGGATGAGATATTTGGCTCATTGACAGCCTATGAATTGAGAACAACTGGTGATACATCCTCAAAGAAAGAGGTAGTGTCCAATTCCACCAAGAAGGGTAAAGAAGTGGTTGCTCATAAAGGATCTAGTTAAGACTCTGATGTAGAGGTAGAAAACTTTGTTAGAAAACTCAAAAGAGGATCCAGAAAGTATAAAGGAAAGTTACCATTTAAATGTTTCAACTGTGGTAAAGTTGGACACTTTGCTACAAAATGTCCTTACAATGAAACTGGTGGAGATGAGTCAAGAAGCTTTAGCAGATCTATTGGTAAAGACAAAGAAAGAAATGTCTACCGGAAAGGAAGAAGAGGCTACCAGAAGTAGAACAACCTATACACTGTTGAGGATGATGCTACGTATGAAGAAAGTACATCAGAAGATGACTACCATGAGAATGACAGAGAAGTGAATCTTGTTAGGACCCGGAGGCAACTGAGAGGGGGGTGAATCAGTTGTCTATTAATTTCAACCCAAATATAACTTAACCAAACTTAATGCATAATACCAGTAAACCAAACTTAATGTTGGTTGACAATTTAATAGTTAATAATAGTACTAGTAAAGTTTAATGCATGAAACAAAAAGACAAATAACACCCACAACACATAACACATATGTTTGTACATGGAAAACCTGTAAGGGAAAAAACCACGATGGGAAACCTTACCCACAATCAGATGATACTACTATAGATAGTATGTGTGTACAAATGGGGTATGCACATGCAGAAAGGCCAACTGCCTAGATCTCACTACTCAATCAAAAAATGGGAGTCACACTGACTACAATTGGATGGTTCATCCAATGATAATGTACTGCTCAAAATAGCATCTTCATGTGTTGGATTCAGTACCAGTTAAGCTCTGATTGTCTTCTTCATACCTTCCTTGAATCTTCAAATGATGTCTGCATGTATAGCTCTACTCATATTCACATATACCTTATTGCATTCCCTTTCACACCTTCTACATAATCTCACAAATGAGATCTTACATATATACCAAAACCTAAGACCAAATGTGTAGGTCAGCTCACTAAGAATATTACAATTAAATCAATTACAAATGAATCAATATGTGATGCATCCTGTTGGCTTAATGCATTTACAATAATAACCAATCAATAAATCATCTCTATAACATGTTGTGCTGATCTGGAATAGATAACGCTTGTTGATCCATAACATAGACCTATTTGCCGGTAACAGCAAATATGCAAACTCGATTAGACCAATAACCAAATCATCAAAACCAAGTGTCCAAACAATGTCTTCGACATAACCAAGTAATCTGTAGATGATAACAGATCATCCTTAGTGCCGGTGAACAATATAACCTATTGGTGAACCAAATGTCGGTGACTGTGCATAAGTCACTGAACATGCCGGTGAACATAACCAAAGATCTCTAGTGCTGATAAGTGTTCACAAGTGTTGATAAGTGTTGACATCAATGACAAAACCAATGCAACATATCCATAATACCAACAATCTCCCCCTTTGGCATTTATGGCAACACAAGATGGAAAAACCATCTAAGTGCCAAAGCAAAAATGCCAAAAACAAAAAACCAACAATCTCCCAAAGAGATCAATCAAAATACATAATATTTCTCCCCCTAGGAATAATCTCTCCCCAAAAGATAATGTGCTTTTCCATAGATATCTCTCCCCCTTTGACATCAAATGCCAAAGAAATACAAAACCAAATACAATCAGTTCATAGAACTTATTACAAATACCAATTGTTATAACCAAATCTATCCAATCTACTCTCCCTGAGAAGTAGCTCTCCTTCATCAAAGCCGGAAAAATATTTCTTTGTTAATTTTGTTGGTCTGATACCATGCTCCAACTATCTAAGTTTCTACTGGTTAGGGTATAACTCCAAGCTGCTCTCTGAGATATTCAAAAGTTTCCTTAGGCAAAGGCTTAGTAAAGTGTTACCTCGTCATTCATCCTTCATAACAGGAGTAAATCACCCTATAAAATTTTATTTGAAGTCCTTATCTTTCTTGGAGTTCCTCGGTTCAATCCTTAATCCATTTGTAGATTGTCTTTTAATCTGAAATGCCAAGTTTTAATGAGCGATTTGAACCCCGTGAACTCATTCAAGCTTTTTGAAGCAAGTTCATAACGTTCATTTAGGTTTCGTAGGTTCTTAAGTGTCTAGGAGGTTTTCATACTAACATTCACTCAAAGTGTTTTGCAGTGGTTCTTTTAATGGTCATGTTTGGTGATGTGTTATATCATCTCTCTCCAGGCTATGAACTCTTTGAACCTAGTTCAAATGGTTTGGGGGTGTTCAACATGTTCAACGCAATTCAAAAGGTCAACAACACTTAACATAGTTAATCCTTTCAGAAAAGAATTTTCTTGGTGCGGTGTACGCTTGAACTAATTGAACTCTCGTGAAGTCAGTTTAGATTATTCATGAGTGTTCAAATTAGGTGGGTCCCATGAGCTAAAAGACATGATGGTACACTTATTTCCAAGTATGATAAAGATTGAACCATATCTTGGGTGACGTCAACTATTTGAGTTTTCGAGGCAAGTAATCATTTTGGGAATTGGCGGTTACTCCAAAAATATCGCCATGCATTCAATGCGTGCATGAGATCTCTAATCCAAATACTTAGCACATTTGAACTGACAATTGGAATTAATGCACTTAATAAGTTTGTATCACTGCTTTTTCTATAAGGTATGAAGTGATTAGTTCTTTGAAAACTTGTTCCTCATTGCTGCGGAGTTATTTTTCTTGCATAGAAGGTTTGTTTGTTGGGAGTCATTCGATTGCTCTCAACTGTGAAGGTGAGTTTGTCTCCTATCCTCTCTAGTGATTTTTAGCTGCTTTTCCTTTCTTGTAATAGGACTTACTGAGAAAATAAGGCTTGTTATTTATGAATTATGAAGTCCACATTACACCTTTTCTGGAATTTTTTTAGTCTTGCATGTACAGAGCCTATAGTCAGTGATACAAACTTAAAAGGGGAAAATCTAGAAGTTTTAAAGGAAAGAGTGTTCAAGGGAATTGATGGTTCCTTTGGTGTAGAAATTATGAGTAGTGGTCTCATACAAGCGACAGCCTTCCCCCAGCTATCCCTTGCCCAGAACTAGTTAGAGAGTGTATTGCTAGTTATGATCCAATTTCTGAGACCATCAGAAGAGATAATGGTGAAGCCCTCCTTGCCATTAACAATGAAGTTATTTCCTCCATTTTCAAACTACCTAATTACCAGTTCTCAAACTTTTCTCCTGCCCAATTAATTACTGAGTTCAATGCAGATAGAACTGGGCACCAGAATAAAGTTGCAAAATATTGGTTGAAGGTTCCCCAAAGGGGTGGCTCTAGGTTGCCCAAGAATCCCAACAAGAACCATATGCTTCCCCACATTCATGATGTCATGTTACTATTGCATCGAGTTAGAGGCTTGGCAGAGGCCTACAGTTTTGATGACTAGATTTATTGCTATGTACAACTGGTACTAGAAGCAAAGCAATACTCGATTGGACAGAGCTGATTGCCGATTCCATGAGGGAGTAGTTGAGTATGGCCAAACAGTTCAAGCATAATTTCTTCATGTCCTCATATCTAATATATTGCTTGGCATGTGTTAAGGATATAATGGGAATACCTAGGCAGCTCACTGAGGGAGAGGTCTCTGTATATGATTTTTACACTATGTTACAAAAGGAAAATGCTTTGCAACACTTTACGAGGGTACATAATGCCTTCCTAGGAGATTTGTGTTATGAATTAAAGAACATGAAAACCAAGAGGATGTTTGAGGATGCACGGGCATTAGTGAAGAGATTTGGTAGTTTCTTTATCCAGTTCCTTCACTTTTGCTACATAAGAGTAGGTGGTTTTGAGGAAGAGCCCTTCAAGCTTCCTCATTTTTGTTCAAATTGTTTTGTTTTGGCAGAGATTTGCAAGCAGTTGGCTACCGTGATTAAGAAGGCTCAACCCACGCATAAATGGGAGGATCATTTTCCTATTCAATTGGGTATTTTATCCTACAATTCAATGTCAGATTCTTTGAGTATTAGAGTGGACTTGAAAAACTTCAATTTTCCATTGTACCACAAAAGAAAAGGCTTTGACAATAAAGGTTTCTCACGAAGTCTTGGTCTGATGTTGTACCTCCCAATTCCACACCTAGAGGACTTTTGGGAAGATTGCAGTGATGAACTTGAGGTGTTGAAGAGGGCAAACATGAGAATGGTGCTGGACCAAGTAATTTTACTACAGGTGAAGCTTCACATAAATGGGCTTGAAGAAGATTAGCTGGAATTGTTTGAACCCGAATACTTAGACCAAGCTGAAACCGAAGTGTCCTGCATCAACTGGGATGTGGAAGAAGAGGACGATATACAACTAAAAACAAAAAGCATTTTGGAGAGAACCACAGAATGGGTTGGTAGGAAGAGAGCAGTGAGATTAGGCGCCAAGTCTAACTCCGTGAAAAATAGTGAGGTTACTCTGTGTTCACCAAAGCATTTTTCTAATCACACTTCTATGCTTGTTCATGTAGGTAAGGATAAAAAGCCATCTCACATTAGGCACAAGCCTAAAATGGATCTGGACTTCTCTACTCCTCGACATACCAGGTCAGGAAATGCTGCACAAAAAAGAATGGACCAGACCAAAGATGAAGAGGCAAAGGATTAAATTCCTCATGCTCAGATATTTGAAGTTGAAGATCTTAATAGTGACATTGTCAACACCATGGATTCCCATGCGGTAATCGTAGCCATGACGCCACCCCCTAAGGTGATTGGAGGAACAACCAGTTTGAGTGCAACTCCTAAGTGGCTAACCACTTCAGTAAGCAAAAAATGGAGTTTCATCACTGTGACCATCCCAATTCAGGGACATGGTAGTTAAGTAAACAGAGAAAGGCCCCAAGTAAAAGAAGTTCAAAACAACTGCCAAACTAGACAGTGATGAAGGAACTGGAAAGTGGGTTGCCAAGATTGCCTCTTACAAGCCCAAAGACGAAGATAAGGAAGTCAGTGTAGAGGACATTGAGATCACCACGGTGGAGCTCGAGAACATGATTAGGCATTCGGATAATCATTTCTTCCAGGTATCGGCTAAGAAAATGCTCACCTGGTCAGAAAAAGATGGGCGGGAGAAGAGAGAGCTAAAGTGGCATATAAACATTCTCGCTCAATTCATTGATAGCATTGGTTGCTTCAGAGAACTTCCGATATCCCGTGCTATAGAGAGCTTTGACCCTACTTCACCAGAGAATAAAAAGGTAATGAGTCAGTTTCAATGAGCTAAAAGCATTCTAGAGGCTGTGGAGAGATGGATTGAAGGAGTAATTAAAGACAGAGAAAAGTATATCACAAGATCGAGGAATTTATGCGATGAGATGCAGATCCTCATTGCAGAAATTCAAAACCAGATTTCACCATGGGAGAATGAGGAACATAATGGGAAAATGTCTTTCCTATGCTCACCAAAATAGAAGAGTACGGAGCCACCAGATTCTTGACAGAACATTCAATCAAGTTGGTAACCAATGAATTCCAACTCTTTGTATTGAAACAAACCATAATGTGGCGGGTACTCATATTCAAGTCTGTGATTTCCGATGCAAAGACTTCTGTTTATGAACTTCAGGACCTCCAATGCAATTTAGTTAATGACAACAAAGTGGTTAATCCGGACCACGATTGGGAGCTGGGGATTTGTGGACTGAACACGTAGGATGCGATAATGGCTTTCAGGCTATACATGGAGAAGGTTAAAGCTAAAGGCAATTTCACCCCTGAAGATATAACACCAGTCACCCGAACCAAGTTCATGACGTTTATCAGTAACAATCAGTTACCGAAGCATGTCGAGAAAATGGTGAAGCATACATGGGACAAACAAGCCACAAAGGCAAAAATCAATGCTATGAAGAATCCGAGCCAATCTATAATCCAAGAACTTGCAACTGCCCACGATGCCTAGGAAAGTGAAGGAGAAGATGATGATGGAAAAGGAGCATAACATGTTGATAATGCTCTGTTTTTATTTCATGTATTTTTCATGATCTTGCAAATGACTTCAGGACATTTGTCCCAAATATACTCTATTGGTTTTCATAACTAATTCAGAGGAGGTCAAGTTTTCAAGGAGACCTCCTCTGTTCTAAAGACTATAAATTAGATTAAGATAGACATAATAGGGGTTAGATTTTGGTTAAAATTTTGTTAGTTTTTACTTAGTTTTTCTGGTTTTTAGAAGTTTTGTTTTGTTGAAGGAAGTCATTAGACTTTAAAAATCTGGAATTGAAAAGGATTTATACATGTACTATTGTGTCTTTGTCACATAAGATATATATATATATATATAAACGATCATATTGTTTTTGGGAGAAGGAAAACCTTTGAGTTTTGAATCTGTGTAGTGATATATCTTTGCATATATTGATCTAATCAAACGACAGTGATCGCCTTTCTAATGCAAAATATTATTATTATTCTCAGACTCCTTCCGGTGAGATTTTAAAAGATATGTGCTTGAAAAGAGATTTTATTTCTCTTATCTACTTTTATGAACTGTCAAACTGGTGGTCTGAACTTTGTTTCGATCACTTCCATTTGTCATGTTGAAGCATTTTGAAGAATAATTTTTCTCTGAAATATGTGTAAATCATTAGCCTCTCATCTAAGAATGAAGTACGTAGCCTTGCGTTCTTTTAGGTTAAAAGCATACCAATTAAATTTAATTAGATTATTCCCTGAATAACTAATGGAGGGAGCTGTACCTATCAAAAATTCAGAGGGAAGTAGTATATGTTACACTTACCCAACTATTTAGTTGAACTTTTGTCTTTTAAAGAAGGCAACAGAGTTTAAAATTAATTAATTTGAAGAAAGGCAAACATCCGTTCACTAACAGAATTTTGGTGACTCTTCTAGGGAGACATCGAACATTTGATAGATCAGCGTGCTACGAGCATGTTTTAATTGAACTCATAATCAACAGTATCAACAAGTTTTCTTTGTCTGAGACAAATTTCCATAACTCAGCAACATTACTGAGGTTGAAATAATTGTTTAAAGACCTTAGAAACCCTAGAGATGACAACACTGGATTCTTGTCCTTATACCAGATCACAAAGGAGAGAGGGAGTAATTGATAATTATTTTGAATAATTGCAAGGGTTATCATTGCCACAAATTTCACTCCCAAGAGGAACACTAAGAGTAGACCTTTTTCTCCTACCAGAACCACTCCTATACCTTCCTCTTCTAGCCAGTAGCAAGCACTAATGCTTACTGGAGTTCAAGCCCCTCCCCTTGTAACTATTTACCCTGTTTTCATGATGGCCCAACCATGGGGTACCGCAATCGGACCTCTTGCCCGCGGAGCCCATAATCCACTTCCAAAAGGGGCAAGGGATGTTATATCTAAGTTTAATGGGGATGGAAAAGTCTTAGTTGAAGAACACTTGAATTATTTTAATGTAGCTACTGGGATACTTGCAGTACAACATGAAGATGTGGTTGTTAGGCTTTTTGATCAAACTCTTACTGAGGGAGCAGCAGATTGGTTCAGTCATCTACAAGCGGGATCTATAACTGATTGGCAAACAATGAAAATTGCTTTTGAGAAATAGTTCAAGAGCATTGATGATGAGCACTCACTATTGGCTCAACTCACACAAATGAAAAAAGAGATTCATGAGCCAATGAGGGACTATGTAGCCAGATATAATAAGATTATCCATAAAATTCCCTAGGCTAAAAGACCAACTACTGATAATCAACAATGCTTCTTTATAAACTCTATGCCTTTCGATGTTGGTTTCCATCTCAGAAGAAATAGGCTAGCGGATCTTGATACTACACAAAATCAAGCTATAGAACTCGAAGATGATCTAATAACAGCCAGGAAATGGAGAAAGGATGTGCAAATTCCTCAAGGTCAACCTCAAGCTTCCACCTCTTCAACTGATCCAGTTGTTCAAAGGCTATTCAATGATATGATTGCTTTGAAGAGGCAGATACTAAAACCTAGAGTTTCCTACCCACAACCCTATCAAAATATAAGCAGAAAACAACCAAACCAGTATAATTATGGGCGATCTTTGCAATTGCCCACTGTCCCACAAAGATTGCAAATAGAGGCTCCTCTTGATAAGGGTGCTATGTGCTCTTTTCACCTCACTACAGATCATGATGGGAGTTCTTGTCCTGATATGATAAGGCATGTTCAAATGAAAAACACAAAGGATGAACTAGGTGAGTTCACTGAAGCAGAGAAAATTCAAGAATTACTTGGCGACTCTGGATCATTCTACCTTGAATATGAGAAGTTTCAAATAACTCTTGAAGACCCTGCATGTGCAATCCTTACAAGGAATAAATGAACCTCCCAACCTACTCCTTTTGCGAGCTCTTCTGGAGCTAATTGCAAAGGTAAGGACCCCACAAGTAATGATTTTCCTCTCATGCAAAGACTCCTGAAGTTAAGATTTTACAAAGAAATCTTGAAAGTAAAACTAATTCTTCTTATTTCTCCTCCTTTGACATAATTGAATTTTGTAAAGCTTCAACTGTTCAAATTTCTACTACTGAATATTTGAAACTAAACCCGAAGGAACTAGACAAATTGGTCAAGTATGTAAAAGGAGATTCTTCTTCTGAGTCCTCAGTGCATAAATGTGTGGTGGATAGTGATTTGTTTACTACTGGAAAACCTGCATCTATTCCATGTCCTTCTACTGATTTGATTAATACCTACTCTTTTCACAATGCTGAAGATAGGCTTGACATTGAAGTTCTGAAACCCGAACCTTTTTACATCTCTTATCTTGAATGGTTAGAAGCTTAGCAATTATATTATAGATTTAGGAGCATCAAATAACATAATACCTTCATTTGTTGATAGGTCTTTAGGTTTAACACTCACTAAGACATTTGGGAAATGTTATTCAATGGATGGGAAGCAGGTCCCTCTTATTGGACGGGTAAAGGATGCTCAGGCAATGCTAGTAGCATGTCCTGATAAAAGGGTAAAATTGACTATTTTGGTTGTTGACATTCCTGCAAGTTATGGGATGCTCTTAAGTAGAACTTTTTTTAAAGAACTTGGAGGTGAAATTAAGATGGACTAGTCAGAAGCAATAATCCCACTAGGAAAACATAAAATCAAACTTGAACCCGAACCAAAAAATAAATACACAGTCTTTCCCTCCGATAATCCCAAAGCCCAGATTCTGTTCCAAGAATGTCAATTTGGAAACTATCTCATCCTTGCACCTGATAAAAAAGAATTTGAAGAAGTAATTGTTGAACATGACGGATTGTGGCAGATGGAATTTGATGGAAGTTGTGCCAACTCTGGCTCTGGAGCAGGGGTAGTTTTGTTGTCCCCTAATGGTAACATTTTTCCTTTTTCTTTCAAGTTGGATTTCAAGAATACTAATAACACTGCGAAGTATGAGGCATTACTGTTAGGATTAAATGAAGCCAAGTGTAAGGGTATAAAATTGCTCAAGGTTAAAGGGGATACGGAGTTAATTGTCAAACAAGTAAGAAATGTCTATTTAGTTAAGAATGATAGATTGAAACATTATAGAAACAGGGTTTGGGATGAGATATATTTTTTTGATGCTTTCTCAATTGAAGCTATACCAAGGGATCAAAATACTAGGGCAGATTCGTTTGCCATTTCAGCTTCTATTTTGTAACCACACCCAGACTTTAAGGATGATTCTTATAGGATTTAAATGATTTATAGGCCTAGTGTCCCTAATAATGTAAACCATTGGCAAGTATTTGATATAGATGCTCAGATTAAAGACTTTATGGAGTGCACTTGTTCATTTACCCAATCATATTTTGAAGGTTCCAAAGATAGTTGCAAGGAATTTAGTCCAGATCCGAGTATTGATTCTGATAAGAATTTCATTCAGCTTAAAGGGAACAAAATTCCAAAAGGTCTAGTGACTCTAGAGAGGTTCTTCAACTATAATGATGTGTTTACTGGCAAGAAAGCTCATGATGATGGTGGAGAAGGAAGTTGTGAAAAGATTAATCTTGGTGATGAATCTAACCCTAAAATGGTAACAATTGGCAAATGTTGCTCTTCTAAGGAAAAACGAATACTTAGTGGGCTACTGAAGGAATACATTGATGTATTTGCTTGGTCTTATGATGATTTGAAGGAGTTTAGGAATGGACAGTTTCAGCATCAAATTCCATTGAAGCCTGGTGTTTCTCCTTTCAGACAAAAATTGAGAAATTTCAATCCCATGATGGTAGATGCAATTTTTAAAGAGGTAGATAAAATGCTTAAAGCCATAGTTATATATCCAATTCATCACTCTACCTGGGTAGCCAATATAGTGCCTATGAGGAAGAAGAATGGGGAAATTCAAATTTGTGTAGATTTTCGCAATCTGAATCAGGCAAGTCTTAAGGATAACTATTCTTTACCCAATATGGATCATATTTTGCAGACAGTATCTAGGTCAGAAATGATGTCAATGTTAGACGGTTTTTCTGGTTACAATCAAATTAGTGTTGCAGAGAATGAACAGCACAAGACATCATTCATCACTCCATGGGGAACATTTGCATATAATCGTATGCCATTTGGTTTGATAAATGCTGGAGCAACTTTTCAAAGGGCCATGGATTCTTCTTTTAGGGATTTTCATGACAGAATTATTGATGTTTACCTAGATGACTTGACAGTGTTTTCCAAAGATAGGAAGAATCATCTCAAAGATCTGAGGGTAGTTCTGCAACGTTGTCGAGAGCATGGTATCTCCTTGAACCCAAAGAAGTCAGTTTTGTATGTAACTGAAGGCAAATTGTTGGGGCATATCATTTCAAAAGAAGGTGTCAAGATTGATCCTAAGAGAGTCAATGCAATTCAACATCTCAACTTACCTTCAAATCGGACTGGAGTGAGGTCTTTCATTGGCCAGGTGAATTTCTTAAGATGGTTTGCACCTAAATTTGCAGAAACTACCAGGCATATCATCAGCTTGTTGAGCGAAAGGCATCTATTCAAATGGATTGAAGAAGCCAAAGAAGATTTTGAAAGAATCAAGAGTTCAGCTACTAATGCGCCAACTCTCATCAATCCAGATTTCAAAAAGGAATTCATTATATACTATTATACCTTGGAACATACAATGTCGGGAATATTGTTACAGGTAGATGAATCTGGGATTGAATCACCTATAGCATTCATGAGTGTTCCTCTCAAGAAGCATGAACTTAAGTATTCACTCTCAGGGAAACAAGCCTTTGCTATGGTTAAAGCTGTAAAACAATTTTGTTATTACATTTTGTACTCTCATTCTGTGATTTTTGTTCCAAATTCTGTAGTGAAAAGCATTTTAACTCAACAAGAAGTCAGACTCAATAAAAGAGCGACATGGGTAAAAAAAATTCAAGAATACGATCTAGACATTCTCCCTACAAAGACGGTTAAAGAACAAGGCTTATGCAAATTAATAGCAGAAAATAAGATGGAAATAGAAAAAGAGTTACCATTGACCCTATTTATTGGATTGCAAGATACGTGGTTTTCTGATGTAGCCTACTATTTGACTTACGATAGCTGCCCAAGTCATTTGTCAACTAAAGAGCAAAGGAATCTGAAGTTAAAAATAGCTAAGTATGTTATTTGGCAAGATGTTCTATACAAAAAAGGTTTGGATGGTACTTATTTAAGGTGTGTGGATAAGCCCCAACAACAAAAGCTTCTGGAAGTTTATCATGGTGTAGCTTGCGGTGGGCATTTCTCATCCTCTATGATTGCTTTTATTGGCCTGGTATATTTCAGGATGCATATGTTTATGTTAAGGGATGTGAAAAATGCCAACTCTTTTCTGGGAAACCACATTTAGCAGCTCTACCTTTAAGGCATGTGGTAATAGATGAACCCTTCAAACAATGGGGTATTGATTTCTTTGGGCCGATAAATCCTCATTCCAATGCTCATCATATGTACATTTTGACAGTAACGGATTATTTTACTAAGTGGGTGGAGGTTGTTCCCACTAAGAAGGCAAATTCAGAGGCTGTATGTAACTTTCTTAAGGATTGCATTTTGGTCCGTTTTGGAGTCCCTCAGAAGATTGTTGCAGATAATGCATCGTATTTCTCCTCTAAAGAACTGACTATGTTATGCTATCAACATCAAATTACTCTCTCACATTCCTCTAATTAATTTCCACAAGGTAATGGATTGGCAGAATCAAGCAACAAGACCTTGGAAGCAATTATGAAGAAGTTGGTTGATGAAAATGCTCAAAACTGGCATAGGAAGGTATATGAAGCCTTATGGGTGAATAGAATTATGCCTAAAAGAGCCATTGGAATGGCACCTTTTGAGACTGTGTATAGGATTAGCGCGAAAATTTCTTTACCCATGGAATTATTGGCAACCAAACTTCAAACAGTAATCGAAGATTCCTTTTTCTAGAATGCTCTAGAGAAGAGGGTTATGTATTTGATGAAGTTGGAAGAAGAAAGAGAAATGTTAGTGGATAGAATTACTGAGAATCAGAATAGAGTGAAGAAGATCTTTGACATGAGATCTCGGCCAAGAGGTTTCCTTAAAGGAGATGAAGTACTATTATGGGATAAAAGGAAAGAACTAGAGGGTGCCCACGGTAAATTTGACTCATTGTGGAAAGGCCCATTCAAGATCTATGAAGTGGTGGGACAAAATGCTTTTAGACTCAACTATTCCGATGGAACGGTTATGCCCTTTACCTACAATGGTCAGGACCTCAAGCTCTACAAAATTTTAAGTCCATGGTAAAGAGTCCTTGTACATAGTAGCTTAGTTGTTGTTTTGGTATATGTTAGGTGTGAGTCCTCTTTTGTCCCCCTTTCTATTTTTGGCTGTGTGAAACTGGTGATTTAGATTTCTTTGCATTTTCCTTCACAAAATACAATCCCCAGTCAGAGCCAATGTTACCTCATCATCCATCCTTCATAATATGAGTAAATCACCCTATAAAATTTTATTTGAAGTCCCTATCTTTCTTGGAGTTCCTCGGTTCAATCCTTAATCCATTTGTAGATTGTCTTTTAATATGAAACACCAAGTTTTAATGAGCGGTTTGAACCCCATTAACTCATTGAACCTTTTTGAAGAAAGTTCATAACATTCATTTAAGTTCCGCAGGTTCTTAGATTTCTAGGAGGTTTTCATACTAACATTCACTCAAAGTGTTTTGCAGTGGTTCTTTTAATGGTTGTGTTCGGTGATGTGTTATATCATCTCTCTCTAGGCTGTGAACTCTTTGAACCTAGCTCAAATGGTTTGGGGGTGTTCAACATGTTCAACACAGTTCAAAAGGTCAACAACACTTAACATAGTTAATCCTTTCAGAAGATAATTTTCTTGGCATAGTGTATGCCTTGAACTACTTCAACTCTCGTGAAGTCAGTTCAGATTGTTCATGCGTGTTCAAATTAGGTGGGTCCCATGAACTAAAAGACATGATGGTGCACTTATTGCTAAGTATGATGAAGATTGAACCATATCTTGGGTGACATCAACTATTTGAGTTTTCGAGGGAAGTAATCATTTTGGGAATTGGCGGTTACTCCGAAAATGTCGCCATGCATTCAATGCGCATGTGAGATATCTAATCCAAATGTTCAACACATTTGAACATCCTTGTGATCATCCCAATTCAGGACATGGTAGTTAAGTACATAGAGAAAGGCCCCAAGCAAAAGAAGTTCAAAACAACTGCCAGACTATACAAAGATGAAGGAACTGGAAAGTGGGTTGTCGAGATTGCCTCTTACAAGCCCAAAGATGAAGATAAGGAAGTCAATGCAGAGGACATTGAGATCACCAAGGTGGAGCTCGGGAACATGAGTAGGGATTCCGATAATCACTTCTTCCAGATATTGGCTAAGAAAATGCTCACCAGGTCAGAAAAATATGGGTAAGAGAAGAGAGAGCTAAAGCGGCATATAAACATTCTCACTCAATTCATTGATAGCATCGGTTGCTTCAGAGAACTTCCCATATCCCGTGCTACAGAGAGCTTTGACCCTACTTCACCAGAGAATAAAAAGCTAATGAGTTAGGTTCAACGAGCTAAAAGCATTGTAGAGGTTGTGGAGAGATGGATTGAAGGAGTAATTAAAGAGGAAGAAAAGTATATCACAAGCTCTAGGAAGTTATGCGATGAGATGCATATCCTCATTGCAGAAATTAAAAACCAGATTTTGCCATGGGAGAAAGAGGAACATAAATGGGAAAATGTCTTGCCTATGCCCACCAAAATAGAAGAGTACAGAGCCACCACATTCCTGACAGAATATTCAATCAAGTTGGTAACCAATGAATGCCAACTCTTCGTATTGAAAAAGACCATAATGTGGCGAGTACTCACATTTAAGTCTATGATTTCCGATGCCAAGACTTCTATTTATGAACTTTAGGACCTCCAATGCAGTTTAGTTAGTCACAACAAAGTGGTTAATCTAGACCATGATTGGCAGTTGTGGATTTGTGGACTGAACACGCGGGACACGATAAAGGCTTTCCGGCTATATGTGGAGAAAGTTAAAGCTAAAGGCAATTTCACCCCTAAAGATATAACACAAGTCACCTAGATCGAGTCCATGGTATTTATCAGTAACGATAAGTTACTGAAGCATGTTGAGAAAATGGTGAAGCACAGATGGGACAAAGAAGCCACAAAGGCAAAAATCAATGCTATGAAGAATCCAAGCTAATCTATAATCCAGGAACTTGCAACTTCCCATGACGCCCAGGAAAGCGGAGGAGAAGATGATGATGGAAAAGGAGCATAACATGTTGATAATGCTCTGTTTTTATTTTATGTATTTTTCATGATCTTGCAAATGACTTCGGGACATCTATCCCAAATATACTCTGTTGGTTTTCATAACTGATTTAGAGGAGGTCGAGTTTTCAAGGAGACCTCGTCTGTTCTAAAGACTATAAATTAGATTAAGATAGACAGAATAGGGGGTAGATTTTGGTTAGAATTTTGTTAGTTTTTACTTAGTTTTTCTGGTTTTTAGAAGTTTTGTTTTGTTGAAGGAAGTCATCAAACTTTAAAAATCTAGAATTGAAAAGGATTTATACATGTACTATTGTGTCTTTGTCACATGAGATATATATAAACAATCATATTGTTTTTGGGATAAGGAAAACCTTTGAGTTTTGAATCTGTGTAGTGATATATCTTTGTGTATATTGATCTAATCAAATGACAGTGATCGCCTTTTTGATGCAGAATATTATTATTATTTTGAGACTACTTCTTGTGAGATTTTAAAAGATATGTTGTTGAAAATAGATTTTATTTCTCTTATCTGCTTTTATGAACTGTCAAATTGGTGTACTGAACTTTGTTTCGATCACTTCCATTTCTCATATTGAAGCATTTTGAAGAATATTTTTTCTCTGAAATATGTGTAAATCATTAGCCTCTCATCTAAGAATGAAGTAGGTAGCCTTAGGTGCTTTCAAGTTAAAAGCATACCAATTAAATTTAATTAGATTATTCCCTAAATAACTAATGGAGGGAGTTGTACCTATCAAAAATTCAGAGGGAAGTAGTATATGTTACACTTACCCAACTATTTAGTTGAAATTTTATCTTTTAAAGAAGGCGACAGTGTTTGAAATTAATTAATTTGAGGAAAGGCATAAATCCGTTCACTAACATAAAGATATCTGCAATCTGCTCTTTAGTATTCACATAAACCAATTTCACTTCTTTTTGCTTCAACATTCTCTTTCAGAAAATTGAATTTGATAGAAACATGTTAAGTTTTAGAATGAAATACCCGATTCTTTGATATATCGATTGCTCCCATCCATATTATCACACTAAATGATTATAGGTTCTTTTCATTTTACCTTTATGTCCTTCAACATTTAATTAATCCATAATACCTATGTACAATTAGTTGTGGCTACAACATATTTTGATTCTGCTGTTGATAGTGATGTACAACTTTGTTTCTTGCTCAACCACAAAATTAGTCTGCTACCAAGAAAAAATGCTCCACCAGTGGTGCTTTTTCTTTCATCTACATCTCCTGCCCAATTTGCATTTGTGTATGTGCAAAAATCAAAATTTTTATCTTTAGGATACCATAAACCACGATTTCTTGTGCCTTGTAGGTACCGAAAAATCCTTTTTACTGTTGATTCATGATTTTCCTTAGGATTACTCTGAAATCTTGAAACAATACAAACTACATTCATAATATCAGGTCTTGTTTGTGTCAAATATAGTAAACCTCCAATCATAGACTTACATCTTATCGGATTAATAGGTGTTGATTCATCCTTCAATTATAGTTTATCAATTGTAGTCATAGGAGTACTTACCAGTTTAAAGTTTTCCATACCAAATTTCTTTAGTAGTTCTTTCAAGTACTTTGATTGATTTATGAATATACCTTTGTCAGTCTGTGAAATCTGCAATCCTAAAAATAATTTTATTTCCCCAATCATAGACATTTCAAATTATTCTTGCATCTTATTAGAAAAGTCTTTACACAATCCTTCTTCTCCTCCAAAAATGATATCATCAACAAAAAAATTCAATAACCAAGATGTCATCATTAGTCACTTTGTAATATAAGTTGCTGTCAGCATTACCTTTAGTGTAACCAAGCTTCAAAAGATATTTGTCCAGTCTAGCATAGCAAGCTCTGGGAGCTTGCTTCAATCCATATAAAGATTTCCTTAACCTACAAACCATATCTTTGTCATCTGTCAAAGAAAATCCATCAGGTTGTTCAATGTAAACTTCCTCTTCAAGATCAACATTCAAAAATGCACGTTTACCATCCATTTGATATACTTTATAGTTCTTGGGTGCTGCAAAAGCTATAAAAAAATTGACCGCCTCAATTCTAGCTACCAGTGCAAAAGTTTCATTGTAATCAATTCCTTCTTTCTGTGAATATCCCTTACATGCTAGTCTTTCTTTTTTTCTAGTTACCTTACCATCTTCATTAAGTTTATTTCTAAATACCCATTTTGTTCTAATTAAATTTTTATTTTTAGGGCGGCGAACCAATGTGCATGTGTTATTCTTTTCAATTTGTTCCAATTCATCTTCCATAGCTTTAATCCAATGTTTATCTTCACATGCCTCATTAATAGTTGCTAGTTCAATTTGAGAAATTAAACATACCTCTTCATTTTCCAGTCTTCCTCTAGTCATTACACCTTGATATTTATTCCCAATTATCTGACTTTCAAAGTGATTCAATCTTACATACCTGGGTGTATTCACTTGCTGATGTTCTTCAGTCACTATGGAATTCTCAGATGATATCGGTGTGACTAGATCAACATTATATACCGGTGTACTCATTGTAGGTTCATTTTTTATTATCTCAACTACCAGTTCAGAGTCCATGGACCTTGAATTACCTCTAAACTATTCATCAATCTTCACATTTGCACTCTGGATGATTTTCTACAATCTCTTGTTAAAACAACTATATGCCTGCTCTTAGATGAATAACCAAGAATTATTCCTTCATCACTTCTAGGATCAAATTTGTCAATATAATCTTCTCTCCTAATATAACATTTGCTTCCAAATATTCTTAAATATTTAAGAGTAAGAGTATTACCAGACCATAGTTCATGAGGGATCTTACCGGTTTCACCTTTGATATGAACTCTGTTGAATGTATAAAAAGTTGTATTGACTGCTTCTCTTGAATACACATGAGGTAGGTTTTCTTCTGATATCATGCTTCTAGATGCATCCAAAATAGTTTTGTTCTTCCTTTCCACAACTCCATTCTGTTGGGGTGTCCGAGGTGCTGATAATTGTCTTCTGATTCCATTCACTTCATAGAATATATTAAATTCCTTAGATGTGAATTCACCTCCTTGATCTAATCTCAAACATTTGATTTTCTTACCGATTTCATTATCTACCATTACCTTGAATAGTTTGAATTTCCCAAAAGCTTCTTATTTCTCCCTGAGAAAAGTAACCCAACACATTCTAGAATAATCATCAATGATTAGCATAAAATATCTATCTCCTTGTAAACTTCTAGTTCTTGTTGGACCACATACACCAATATGAATTGAATCTTGACTTATGACCCTAAGACCAAACTAGGACCTAAACTAGGACCAATGAGCGCATGGCTCTTATTGTATGTACAATGGCTTCTTAAAGAAGCAAGAACACAATCAAAAGCAAATGGTGGGAGCCCTTTGAAGGGTTCTCCTGCACCATACTTCCCCTTTGCAACAAACTAAGGAACTAGGGGAGTGAGAAGAGTTGGATCAATGCCAAGCTTCTTGAACTTGCTTTCTTCAACCCAAGTAGCTTCAAACATAGTTTGATCTGCCCACTTCACCAAGTGCTCCATGTAGACCTGGTGTCTAGTAGACTTCTTCACCCTTGACTCCAAGATCTCTTCTTCTCTAGGCTGCTTCACTTGGGGTAAGGCATCCACATCCAAATCTTGCAATACCTTGGCTTGATTCTTAGTCTGCCCTCCTATCTCACCCTTATACATTATCAGATCACCAACATTGAAGACTGGTAAAATGGCTAAGTTTGAAGGAAGATCAACCTTGTAAGCATTCTCACCATATTTTTACGAAATTCTACAAGGTCCTACCCTTTTCATTTGCAGTTTAGTAGGCTTACCACTTTGCATTCTAACTTTGCTCAGATGGACCATCAAATAGTCACCCACCTTGAACTGAACCTCTCTCCTTTTCTCATCCATTTTGGCCTTCAGTTTTTGAGTGGTTTCAAGGATGGATTTCTTGACCTTCTCTTGGATCTCCTTAATGGTTTGAGTGAACTCCTCTGCTTGGCCACTCTTCATCTCCATAGAACCAAGTTCCCAGAGTTCACACACTCCCCTTGGATGTCTACCATAGACAACCTCAAAAGGACTCTTTCCAGTGGTCCTATTCACACTGTCATTATAGGCATACTCTACTTGAGGAATGATTAGATCCCATGTCTGTCCATACTCCTTAGTTAGACACCTCAACAAACTGCCTAACACCCTATTAATGACTTTAGTTTGACCATCAGTTTGTGGATGGTAAGTTGAGCTAAATGATAATTTAGTTCCTAGTCTGCTCCATAAAGTTGGCCAAAAATAGCCCATGAACTTGTTGTCCCTATCTGAAACAATTCTTAATGGGAGTCCATGAATCCTCACAATCTCCTTAAAGAAAAGATGTGCAATATAGCTAGCATCATGTGTAGTCCTACTTGGAATTAAATGGCTCATCTTGGAAAATCTATCTACTACCACATAGATGCTATCCACACCTATCTTAGTCTTGGGGGGTCCTACTACAAAGTTCATGCTTATACATTCCCAAGGCCTATTTGGGACTGGCAATGGTTGATAGAGACCAGCATTACTTGATCCTCCTTTTGCTCTTTGACACACACCACATTTCTCCACATACCTTTTCACATCTCTTGGCAACTTGGGACAGTAGTAGTACCTCTGTACTAAATCCAAGGTTTTGTTGACTCCAAAGTGTCCACTTAGACTGCCATTGTGTTTCTCTTGGATGAGGTTTTCTCTCATGAATCCCCTAGGCACACATAACTGATTACCTTTGAACAAGAGACCATTTTGGAGAGTGTAATCTGCATACTCACCATGAAAATGGTTCTCAAACTCCTTGCAAACTTTGTAGGTTGGTGAGAAGTCTTCATCTCCTTCATAGAGGTCCTTGAAACCTTCTATTCCTATGCTCTACAACTGTAACTCTTGAACTGTCAACAACTTCCTGCTTAAAGCATCTGCCACCTTGTTGAGTTGCCCCTTTTTATGCTTGATGGTGAAGGTGAAGGATTGGAGGTATTCCATCCATTTCAAATGTCTATTGCTAAGCTTCTCTTGAGTGTTAATGTAACTCAAAGCCAGGTTTTCTGTGAACACCACAAATTCCTTTGGGAGTAGGTAATGCCTCCATTTTTTGAGAGACTGAACTAATGCATACAACTCTAGGTCATAGGCTGAGTACTTCTTCTTTGATTCATTGAGCTTCTCACTGAAAAATGCCACAGGTCTTCCCTCTTGACTCAATACATCTCCTACTGCAATTCCACTTGCATCACACTCCAATGTGAATTGCTTGTCAAAAGTAGCTAGGAATAGGATAGGTTTTGTGGCTACTTCTTGCTTCAATAATTGAAATGCTTTATCAACCTGCTCAGTCCATTTGAACTTAGTTTTAAGGCCTCCTTTTATGGTGTCAAGGACTGGTGCACATATGCCACTGAAAGTTCCTCACAAACTTCCTATATAATTGAGCTAAACCATGGAAACTCCTAACTTCAGTCCCTATTCTAGGGGCAGGCCAATTCAAGATTGCCTCCACTTTTCTTGGATCCATCTTCAAGGTTCCCTTAGACACCACAAATCCTAAGTAGACCAGCTCTTTCTTCAAGAAGTCACACTTCTCTAGGTTGATTGATAACTTCTCTTCATGT
The DNA here is from genome assembly GCF_030272615.1 of Cryptomeria japonica. NCBI lineage: Eukaryota > Viridiplantae > Streptophyta > Pinopsida > Cupressales > Cupressaceae > Cryptomeria > Cryptomeria japonica. The sequence goes on along the minus strand of NC_081409.1, from coordinate 810,793,376 downwards.
AACCTCTCTAAGACTAACCTCAAATGCTCAAGGTGCTCCTCTTTGGTTCTTCTATAGATAAGAATGTCATCTAGGTACACCACCACAAACCTGCCTATGAAGTCCTTTAACACCTCATTCATCAACCTCATGAAGGTGCTTGGGGCATTGGTGAGTCCAAGTGGCATCACAAGCCATTCATACAACCCTTTTGTGCTTTTGAAAGCAGTTTTCCACTCATCTCCGTCCTTAATTATAATCTGATGATAACCACTTTTAAGGTCCAATTTAGTGAAATACATATCACCTCCTAAACAATCCATCAAATCCTCTATTCTAGGAATAGGAAACCTATACCTTATGGTGATCCTATTGATTGCCCTTGAGTCAGTGCAAAGTCTCCACTTGCCTCCCTTCTTTGATGCTAGCACTACCCGGACTGCACATGGGCTGATGCTCTTCTTGATCAATCCTTGTTCCAATAAATCCTGCACTTGCCTTGCCACTTCCTTTTTTTGGTCAGGTGTGAGCTTATATGCAGCTTTATTAGGAAGGGATACACCGGGAACAAAGTCTATTTGATGGCTTATAGACCTTCTTGGTGGGAGTGTTGCAGGTGCTCCATCACTCACTATGTCCTTATACTCTTGCAACATTTGCTTCACCTCCTTGGTTACCTCTGCCTGCAACTTGTCTTCCTCCTTGTTTGGCTCCACAAAGATGGCACACCTCACTATTTCCTCGTCATGTAGCAAGTGTAAGAACTCTTTACCAGTAGCCAATAAGACACTAGGTGTTCTTGAGGTTCCCTCCTCATTCTCTGTCAAAGACTGAATCTTAAAGGTCTTGCTATCCTTCTTGGAGGAAATGGAGTTCTCCTCTCCATCATAGATCACCTTCCTATCAAATTGCCAGGGTCTACCTAGCAATAGGTGACAAGCATCCATGGGTAACACATCACAAAGGATCTTGTCCTTGTATCCTCCAATAGAGAACTCAACCCAAGTCTGTTCATTGACAAGCACACTCTACTCTTGGTTCAACCATGTCACCTTATAAGGGTTTGTGTGGGGTATCCTTGTGAGTTTCAACTTCTTGGTTGCCTCCTCTAATATTATGTTATCAATTGACCCTGAATCAACTATCACCTTGCAAACTTTACCAAAGATCTTGCATCTCACCCTAAACAATTCTCTCCTATGCTTAGGTTCATGCTTAGTGTCTTCATGTGCATAAGCAACCCTCTTTCCACTATTTGATGATGTAGGCTTGTCAAGGCATCTATAGGCCGGGTGTCCCAATTGACCACAATTGTAACATTTCATAGTTGCAAAGTAGGAGTTACCTCTATCGGTACCTCTACCCCTACTTGGACCACCTTGTGTACCTCTTCCTCTAGAATGGCCCCCTCTGAGATTGGCTTCACTGCTATGCTCAATCAACTTGGCTTCTCCTTGGTTCCTTTACTCATTTGTCTTACTTTGGTAGCCACCTCGGTGATTCATTTGTTCTCTACCTCTGCCTCTACCCCTATTATTAGAGTCTCCTTTCCTTTTGTTCCTCTCTTCCACCTTGGCAGCAAGCTGATGATATTTTTGGATAGTGGTAGGAGTCCATAGGCTTATCTCCTCTTGAATGTTCCACTTTAGACCACCTAGATACCTAGCCACCTTGATAGATTCATCTTCTTGGACTTTGGATCTAAGACAAAGCTTTTGAAATTCTTCGGTGTAGGAGGTCACATCAAGGTCTTTTTTCTTCAATCCCTATCTCTTCTTATGAAGTTGAACTTCATAATCCTCTGGTAAGTAGTTCTCCTTTATCTTACTCACCATGGCCTTCCAATTAGCAATAGGTAGCTTCCCCATGCTAATTCTCTCTTCCTACAAGTACTTCCACCATGTCAAAGTTGCTCCCCTTAATCTTGATTTGGCAACCTTAACCTTTTGAGCCTTTGTCACTCCCTCACACTCAAAGTGGTTCTCCATACCCTCAATCCATTCCATGACAGTATCAATGTCCATCCTTCCACTGAAATGTGGCAATCCTTCAAAAGCTTTGGTGTTCAAGGCCTTAATAGCCATTACAAAAGGTTCTTCATTGAACAAGGGATCTGATTCAGGTATAATATCATCTATATCTATATTTTTTTTGCCTTTATCCTTGGTGTCCTCACCCTAAGGTCCTTGTGTCCTCTGATCCACCACTTCTTGCAGTTTGTCCCTCATCTCACTCATAGCTTCTTCAAGGAGTCTATTCTTCTCCTTCTGCTCTGCTACCTCCCTAGCCAGCTCTACATTGGTGACCATTCTGCTCTCCCCTATTGATTGACCAGAGTACAGAGACATACACGGTCCACCAAAGCTTTAACCTGGCTCTGATACCAATCTGATGGGATGGGGTTTGGGATAGACTAGCCTAGTCTATGCTCTTAGATCTTTTCCTTGGATCACTAGGTGTACTAACCACACCCTAGGGTCTCTAGGACTTCCCCTACTTGTGGAATACCCTGACCTTGCCCAATCCACCCACCAACAACTTGAATTTTTTCTCCTAAGGTCTCACCTACTCATGAGATCCATAGAACCCATACTTAGGCTAATAAGGGTTTGGCTTGTCCCACACCTTCTGAGGTCCTAGCAAGGATAGGTCAGGTATAAGACATGGTTTTCCACCCATTCATGCTCCCCCAAGAGGTTTCAAGCTTCCCACCCCTTACTGATTTCTCTATTTTGTCTTTTACCTGCAAAAAAGGGCTACAAGGATTGTGAGCAATTAGGCCTCCTATCCAGTCCTTTAGGGCTCCCTCTTGCAAATGATGCATTTGCTTGTGAGAATTCCCAAAATACCTACTATTCATTTGGCAAGGGCTCAAGAATTTTTTTCGTTTTGGGCCTCCAAGTGTCCGTACACTGCCCTAGGTGGATTTTAAGGTTTTTAAGGGTTTTAAAGAGGGTTTTTTAGGCCTGCCAGGGTCACAGTGTAGGTTCGATGTTCTTTTCACCTTGTCTAGATTGGTGGAAGCTCCTCCTTCACACCAATGGTACTCCACTCACCCCTCTACAACTCCTCCAAAGTGTACCTCCTCCTCTGTCCTTCCTTGCTCTCCAAGACCTCTGTAACTTAACCCTTCCTAGCTAGGCACTGTCCAGTCTCGCCTAGGAGTGGGTCTTTAGATGGCCTCTCTACATCTTCAATTTCCCTGGTTGCTTTGAGCTATTGTATAGGGTCTTCACTCTCATTCCCCATGGTTTCATGGTGGTTTCACAATGGGGAATGGAGTTATGAACCCATTGACACAAAGCAGTCCAAAACTGGATAGTGAGAAGCAAGTTTGCAAAATATTTACAAACACACACAACCTGCAAAACAAAACCTAATCTAAATGCTCACAATGGAAGTAACTACACCATACAAGACACTCAACATATTTTTTCTCAAAAAACAATCAATTAATGATCTTTTCTTACTCCATTTGTGTCGAGTGGCAACAAAATTGCAGTCATAGTCAAGTCACTTTGCTTTGGCCATACAACAACTAACATCCAACCCATTATCTTAGGGTTTGCAACTACATATACTACCCTTCCCTTGGTCTGTGTGCCCATATTAGCATTGTCCATGCTAAACTAAATATTTTGACCACTAGGTGGAAAATTTGCTTGACAACTTTGAAAAGTTGTCATGCAACTTTCTCAATATTGCTTTTCTTGACTCCTAGGCCCACATTGGGCTAACCTAAGGACACCACCATGCTAAGAAGGACCATAAACACCTCAAAGGGACACATACCCTCTACTTTCAAGAAAATCTCAATCTTGACTTATGACCCTAAGACCAAACTAGGACCTAAACTAGGACCAATGGGCACATGGCTCTTATTGTATGTACAATGGCTTCTTAAAGAAGCAAGAACACAATCAAAAGCAAATGGTGGGGGCCCTTTGAATGGTGCTCCTACACCAAAGCTCAGTCACACAATGAACCAAAAGTAGCATCCAAAAAGGCTCCCAACCGGTATGTGCAGTTGAATCACCCGAAAGAGAAAATTCTAGGAAATAATAGTGATGGTGTGTAGACTAGAAGAAAACTTGCCCAGAATGATGAACAAGTCAACTTATGCCTCATGACTAAATTAGAACCTAAAACATTCAATGAGGCCAGAAAAAGATAGGAATGGATGGATGTCATGGAAGAATAATTGCAATAGATTGAGAAGAACGGGACTTGGGAATTAGTCCCTAGACCAGAAGATAAGAACATCATTGGCACTAAATGAGTCTACCAGAATAAGATGAATCAGTAAGGTAAAATTGTTAGGCCTAAAGATAGACTTGTGTGCAAAGGCTACTCTCAAGTAGAGGGCATTGGCTTTGAAGAAACATTTGCACCGGTAGCTATATTAGAAGCAATTAGAATGTTTCTAGGCTTTTCTGCCTACAAAGGTTATAAAGTATATCAAATGGATGTAAAATTTGCCTTCCTAAATGGAAATTTGGAAGAAGAAGTGTACATGGAGCAACCGGAAGGGTTTCTGCTACATGATGATGAAACCTTTGTGTGCCAATTGAAGAAGGCCCTATATGGTTTAAAGAAAGCTCCTAGAGCATGGTATTCAAGATTAGATCATTATTTGAAGGAGCAAGGATTCAAAAAGGGAAGTGCTGACAATAATTTATATATAAAGAAAAATGGAAACCACATGATCATTGTGGTGGTGTATGTAGATGACACTATTTTTGGAAGCAACAAGGACACCCTTTGCAAAGAATTTTCTGACCAGATGTAGTCAAAATTTGAGATGTCAATGCTTGGAGAATTGACATACTTCCTTGGTTTGTAGATATCAAAACACGATAAGGGAATGTTTATCTCAAAAACCAAGTATGCAAAGGACATGTTGAAGAAATTTCAAATGGAGGACTACAAACCGCTAAGCATCCCCATGTTGATCAGAAGCAAATTAAGGAAGAATGATGAATCATAGGTGGTGGATTACACATTGTATAGATCCATGATAGGCAACCTATTGTATCTAACTGCTTCTAGACCGGATATAGTACAGGAAGTGTGCATGGTAGCCAGATTTCAAGATACACCTAAGGAGTCACAAATGAATGTTGTTAGCAAAATTTTTAGGTACCTCCAAGGAATACTTAGTTATGGTTTGTGGTACCCTAAACAAGGGGCATTCATCTTGGAAGCATACACTAATGGTGATTGGGTAGGTTGCATTGATGACCGGAAGAGCACAAGTGGTGGTGCATTCTTCCTAGGTGACCGATTGATCTCATGGCATAGTAAGAAGTAGCATTCAATCTCCTTATCAACTGCCGAAGCAAAATACATTGTTGCTACTACATTGGTGGGAATGGAAATGGGATAGACTAGCCTAGTCTATGCTCCTTAATCCTCTCCTTGGATCACAAGGTGTTCCAACCACACTCTAGGGTCTCTAGGACTTCCCTTGCTTGTGGAATCCCCTGACCTTACCCAATCCACCCACCAACAACATATGATACTTCTCCTAAGGTCACACCTACTCACAAGCATCAAAAACCCTCACATAGGCTAATAAGGGCTTAGCTCCTCCTACACCTTCTTAGGTCCTAGTAAGGTTAGGATAGGTCTTTGACATGGTTTTCCATCCATTCATGTTCCCCCAAGAGGTTTTAACCTTCTACTTTGTTACCGATCTCACTATTTTGCTTCTTTCCTACAAAATAGGGCTACAAGGAATGTGCCCAATTAGGCCTCCATTCGGGACTTTTAGGGCTCCCTCTTGGAAATGATGCACAAAATTGTGAAACTTCCCAAAGGGACTGCTAATAATTTGGCAAGGGCTCAAATATTTTCCTAGTTTTGGGCCTCCAAGTGTCCGTACACTACCCTAGGTGAATTTTGCGGTTTTTGAGGGTTTTTATGAGGGTTTTAAGGCCTGCCAGGGTCACAATGATGGTTTGCTATCTTTGCCACCTTATCTGGATTGATGGAAGCTCCTCCTTCTCACCAATGGTGATCCACACACCCCTTTAAACCTCCTCTAAAGGGTGCCTCCTTTCTTGTCCTACCCTGCTCTCATGGACCTCTGCAACTTCAACCCTTCCTAGCCAGGCACAGTCCAGTCTCACCTAGGAGTGGGTCTTTGAAAGGATTTGCTACATCTTCAGGGGCCTTTCTTTCTTTGGGATACTATATAAGGTCTTCACTCCTATTCCCCATGGTTTCATGGTGTTTCCAAAATGGGGATAGGAGTTGTCAATCCATTACACAAAACAGTCCAAAACTGGACAGTGAAAGAGTAACTTCACAGAATAATTACAAAACACACAAAAACCTGCATAAGAACCTAACCTAAGTGCTTAAAATGATGGTAAAAAAACAATACAAGACTCTCAACATCTTTTAGTTTGTAGAACAATCCATTATCAACCTGTTAATGCTCCATTTGTGCCGACTGGCAACAAAAACATAGTCACAGTCAAGGTCTTTTCTCTTGGTGGTATAATCTGACATCTAATCCCTCATTTTAGGGCTTGCAATAGTTTATAGTGTTCTCTGCCTTGGTTAGTGTGCCATGGTAAGGGTTCCTAATGCCAAACTAAGGTTATGACCTATTTGGTGGGAAAGTTGCATGACAACTTTGAAAAGTTGTCATGCAACTTTTTACAACTTTTAAGCAACTTCTACAATGTTGTTTTTCTTGACATTTGGGCCTACCTTGGGCTATCCTATGGACACAACCATGCCAAAAGGACCCCAAAAACATCAAAGGAACACATACCCTCTACTCCACAAGAAAACTCAACCTAGACTTATGGACCTAGGACCTAAACTAGGACCTAAACAAGACCAATGAACTCTTGGCTCTTATTACATTGACATGGCTTCTTAAAGAAGCAAAATTCCAACAAAAGTCATAGGGAGGAAGACCTTAGAAGGGTGCTCCTACACCATACTCCCCCTCTGCACAAAATTAAGGAACTAGAGGAGAGATGAGAGTCAGGTCAGTACCAAGTTTCTTGAACCTGCTCTCTTCAACCCAAGTGGCTTCAGACTCAGGTTGACCTGCCCACCTCACCAAGTGTTCCATGTAGACCTGGTGTCTAGTAGATTTCTTCACCCTTGACTCCGAGATCTCTTCTGCTATGGGCTACTTCACTTGAGGTAAGGCATTCACATCCAAGTCTTGTAGTACCTTGGCTTGATTCTCAGTTTGCCCTGCTATTTCACCTTTATATAGTATTAGATCAGCAACATTGAAGACTGGTGATATAGCCAAATCTAAAGGAAGATCCACCTTGTAGGCATTCTCACCATAATTGGATAGAATTTTACAAGGTCCTACTCTCTTCATTTGTAGCCTAGTAGGCTTGCCACTTTGCATTCTAGCTTTGCTTAAATGGACCATCACATAGTCACCCACTTTGAACTGAACCTCTCTCCTTTTTTCATCCACTTTTGCTTTTAGTTTTTTAGTAGACTCTAGGATGACTTTCTTGACCTATTCTTGGACTTCCTTGATGGTTTGAGTGAAGTCCTCTGCTTGCCCACTCTTCATCTCCATGGAACCAAGTTCTCTTAGTTCATACACCCCTCTTGGATGTCTGCGATAGACAACCTCAAAAGGACTCCTTCCAATGGTCCTATTTACATTGTCATTGTAGGCATACTCAGCTTGTGTAATAACTAGATCCCATGTCTGCCCATACTCCTTGGTTAGACACCTCAACAAGTTTCCTAACACCTTGTTAATGACTTCAGTTTGACCATTAGTTTGTGGATGGTAAGCTAAGCTGAATGACAAATTAGTCCCTAGTCTCCTCCATAAGGTTTTCCAAAAATGGCCCATGAACTTGCTATCCCTATCTGAAACAATACTTAATGGGAGTCCATGAATCCTTACAATCTCCTTAAAGAAGAGATGTGCAATATAACTAGCATCATGAGTAGTTCTACATGGAATGAAATGGCTCATCTTAGAAAATTTGTCTACCAACACATAGATGCTATCCATACATGTCTTTGTCTTGGGGAGTCCTACCACAAAGTCCATGCTCACACACTCCCAAGGCCTATTTGGGACCGGTAGTGGCTGATAGAGGCCTGCATTGCTTGATCCTCCTTTTGTCCTTTGGCACACACCACATTGCTCCACATACCTTTTCACATCCCTTGGCAACCTAGGCCAATAGTAGTACCTTTGTACTAGGTCCAAAGTTTTATTGACTCCAAAGTGTCCACTTAGACTACCATTGTGTTTCTCTTGTATGAGATTTGCTCTCATGGATCCTCTAGGCACTCATAACTAATTGCCTTTGAACAAGAGACCATTTTGAAGAGTGTAATTTGCATACTCACCATGAAAATGATTTTCAAACTCCTGCCAGACCTTGTAGGCTGATGAAAAGTCCTCATCTTCTTCATAGAGATCCTTGAAACCTTCTATCCCTATGCTCTGTAATTGTAATTCTTGGACAGTCAACAACTTTCGGATCAAAGCATCTGCCACCTTGTTAAGCTGCCTCTTTTTATGCTTGATGGTAAAGGTAAAGGATTGGAGGTACTCCATCCACTTCAAATGTCTATTGCTAAGCTTCTCTTGAGTGTTGATGTAACTCAAAGCCTGGTTATCTATGAACACCACAAATTCCTTTGGGAGTAGGTAATGCCTCCACTTCTTGAGAGACTAAACTAGTGCATACAACTCTAGATCATATGTTGAATACCTCTTCTTTGCCTCATTGATCTTCTCACTAAAAAATGCCACAAGCCTTCCCTCTTGGCTCAATATACCCCCTACTACAATGCCACTTGCATCACACTCCAATGTGAGTAGTTTGTCAAAAGTAGGTAAGAGTAGGATGGGTTTTGTGGCTACTTCTTGCTTCAATAATTGGAATGCTTTATCAGCTTGATTAGTCCATTTGAAATTAGTTTTAAGGCCTCCTTTTATGGTGTCAAGTATTGGTGCACATATGCCATTGAAGTTCCTCACAAACTTTCTATAGAATTGGGCTAAACTATGGAAACTCCTAACTTCAGTCCCTATTTTAGGGGCAGGCCAATTCAAGATTGCCTCCACTTTGCTTGGATCCATCTTCAAGGTTCCCTTGGACACCACAAACCCCAAGTAGAGTAACTCTTGCTTCAAAAAGTCACACTTCTCTAAGTTGATTGCCAATTTCTCTTCATGCAACCTCTCTAGGACTAACCTCAAATGTTCAAGGTGCTCCTCTTTGGTTCTTCTATAGATGAGTATGTCATCTAAGTATACTGCCAACCTATGAAGTCCTTCAACACCTCATTCATAAACCTCATGAAGGTGCTTGGGGCATTGGTAAGTCCAAATGGCATCACAAGCCATTCATACAACCCTTCTCTGGTCTTAAAAGCGGTCTTCCACTCATCACCCTCCTTAATTCTAATCTGATGATAACCACTTTTAGGGTCCAACATAGTAAAATACATGGCACCTCCTAAACAGTCCATCAAATCCTCTATTCTAGGAATAGGAAATCCGTACCTTATGGTGATTCTATTGATTTCCCTTGAATCAGTACAAAGTCTCCACTTACCTCCCTTCTTGGTTGCTAGTACTACCAGGACTACACATGGGCTGATGCTCTTCTTGATCAATCCTTGATCCAACAACTCCTGCACTTGCCTTGCCACCTCCTTATTTTGGTCAGGTGTGAGCTTATATGATGCTTTATTGGGCAGGGATGCACTGGGTACAAAGTCTATATGATGGCTTATAGAGCTTCTTGGTGGGAGTGTTGCAGGTGCTCCATCACTCACTATGTCTGCATACTCCTGCAACATTTGTTTTATCTCCTTAGGTACCTCTGTCTGCAACTTATCTTTCTCCTCCTTTGGATTCACAAATATGGCACATCCCACTGTCTCCTCTTAATGTAGCAGGTGTAAGAACTCTTTACCAGTATTAAGTAAGACACTAGGTGTCCTTGAGGTTCCCTCATCACTCTCTGTCAGAGACTGAATCTTAAAGGTTTTGGTATCCTTCTTGAAGGAAATGGAGTTCTCTTCTCCATCATAGATCATCTTCCTATCAAATTGCCAGGGTCTACCTAGCAACAGATGACAAGCATCCATGGGTAACACATCACAAAGGATCTTGTCCTTGTATCCTCCAATAGAGAACTCAACCCAAGTCTGTTCATTGACAAGCACACTTTGTCCTTGATTGAACCAAGTCACCTTGTAAGGGCTAGTGTGGGGTATCTTTGTAAGTTTCAACTTCTTGGCTGCCTCATCTGATATGATGTTATCAGTTGACCCTGAATCAACTATCACCTTGCAAACCTTACCAAAGATTTTGCATCTCACCCTAAACAATGCTCTCCTATACTTAGGTTCATCTTGTCTTATCAAGACTCTATTGAACATCAGATTCTCTCCAATCTCTGATTCAATATGGTCAACCTTAGGTGTTTTTCTGCTTGATGTGTCTTCATGGGCATAAGCAACCCTCTTTCCACTATTTGATGAGGTAGGTTTGTCAGAGCATCTATAGGTTGGGTGTCCCAATTGACCACAGTTGTAGCATTTCATGGTTGCAAAGTAGGAATTACCCCCGCCGATACCTCTACCCCTATTTGGGCCCCCTTATGCACCTCTTCCTCTAGAATAGCCTCCTTTGAGATTGGTTTCACTGCTATGTTCAATCAACTTGGACTCTCCTTGATTCCTTTGTTCATTTGCCTTGCTTTGGTAACCACCTCGGTGACTCATTTGTTCTCTACCTCTACCTCTACCCCTATTGTTGGAGTCTCCCTTCCTTTTGTTCCTCTCTTCCACCTTAGCAGTGAGCTGATGACAATTTTGGACAGTGGTAGGAGTCCATAGGCTTATCTCCTCTTGAATGTTCCATGTTAGGCCACTTAGATACCTAGCCACCTTGATAGATTCCTCTTCTTGGACTTTGGATCTAAGACAAAGCTTTTGAAACTCCTCTATGTAGGAGGTCACATCAAGGTCTTTCTGCTTCAATCCCTGTCTCTTCTTATGAAGTTGGACTTCATAATCCTCTAGTAAGTAGTTCTCCTTGATCTTACTGACCATGGCCTTCTAGTTTGCAATAGGTAGCTTTCCCATGCTAACTCTCTCCTCTTGCAAGTACTTCCACCATGGCAAGTACATTGTTGCTACTACATTGGTGGGAATGGGAATGAGATAGACTAGCCTAGTCTATGCTCCTTGATCCTCTCCTTGGATCACAAGGTGTTCTAACCACACCCTAGGGTCTCTAGGACTTCCCTTGCTTGTGGAATCCCCTGACCTTGCCCAATCCACCCACCAACAACCTGTGATACTTCTCCTAAGGTCACACCTACTCACAAGCATCAAAAACCCTCACATAGGCTAATAAGGGTTTAGCTCCTCCTACACCATTTTAGGTCCTAGTAAGGATAGGATAGGTCTTTGACATGGTTTTCCATCCATTCATGTGCCCCCAAGAGGTTTTAACCTTCTACTTTGTTACCGATCTCACTATTTTGCTTCTTTCCTACAAAATAGGGCTACAAGGAATGTGCCCAATTAGGCCTCCATTCCGGACTTTTAGGGCTCCCTCTTACAAATGATGCACAAACTTGTGAAACTTCCCAAAGGGACTGCTAATAATTTGGCAAGGGCTCAAATATTTTCCTATTTTTGGGCCTCCAAGTGTCCGTACACTACCCTAGGTGAATTTTGGGGTTTTTGAGGGTTTTTATGAGGGTTTTAAGGCTTGCCAGGGTCACAGTGATGGTTTGCTATCTTTGCCACCTTATCTGGATTGATGGAAGATCCTCCTCCTCACTAATGGTGCTCCACATACCCCTCTACAACTCTTCCAAAGGGTTCCTCCTTTCTTTTCCTACCTTTCTCTCATGGACCTCTGCAACTTCAACCCTTCCTAGCCGAGCACAATCCAGTCTCACCTAGGAGTGGGTCTTTGAAAGGCTTTGCTACATCTTCAGGGGCCCTGCTTGCTCTAGGATACTATACAAGGTCTTCACTCCTATTCCCCATGGTTTCATGGTGTTTCCACAATGGGGGTAGGAGTTGTCAATCCATTACACAAAACAGTCCAAAACTGGACAGTGAAAGAGTAACTTCACAAAATAATTACAAAACACATAAAAAACTGCACAAGAACCTAACCTATGTGCTCAAAATGATGGTAAAAACACAATACAAGACTCTCAACATCATTCAGTTTGCAAAACAATCCATAATCAACCTATTAATGCTCCATTTGTGCCGACTGGCAACAAAAACACAGTCACAGTCAAGGTCTTTTCTCTTGGCCGTACAATCTGACATCTAATCCCTCATTTTAGGGTTTGCAATAGTTTTCAGTGTCTCTGCCTCGGTTGGTGTTCCATGGTTAGGGTTCCTAACACCAAAATAAGGTTATGACCTATTTGGTGGGAAAGTTGCATGACAACTTTGAAAAGTTGTCATGTAACTTCTTACAACTTTTGAGCAACTTCTACATTGTTGCTTTTCTTGAATTTTGGGCCTACCTTGGGCTATGCTATGGACACAACCATGCCACAAGGACCCCAAACACATTAGAGGCACACATACCCTCTACTCCACAAGAAAAATCAACCTAAACTTATGGACCTAGGACCTAAACAAGACCAATCAACTCTTGGCTCTTATTACATTGACATGGCTTCTTAATGAAGCAAAATTCCAACAAAAGTCATAGGGAGGAAGATCTTAGAAGGGTGCTCCTACACCATACATGTTTCTCTTAGGTACTTTGGATTAAGAAAACCCTCAAAGACATACAGATGGACATCACTGATCCTATTCTCATCTCGTGTAATAATTCGAGTGCCATCAACATATCAAAGAATTTGGTGATGCATTCCACGACAAAGCATATAGTCATCAAGTATCATTATCTCAGAGAGAAGGTTGAAGGACATGAAGTAAAGATGGACTATTTCCCACCGAAGAACAAGTAGCATACATTTTCACCAAACCATTGCTGGTAAGCACTTTTGAGTACCTAAGACACAAGTTGGGAGTTGTGTTGTGTGCCTTATGTACTTGAGAAAGGAAAGCTTTATATGATTCAAGGGGATTTCGTAGTAGCATCTATAACTCCTGAACCACATCTCAGTACTGAGTGCAATCACTTGTAGTAGCCTAAGAGAGAGCTAGGTATGGATCCAAGGGGGAGTGTATAGTACCCTTTATCATTGTGTCATAGGGGGGGTAAATAGACTGGTATGAAGTCTTGCAATAAGTTGACATCAATGCCAAATGGGGAGATTGTTGGCATTATTGGCATTATGTTGTCATTGATGTCAACTAGTTTGGCAAGGTCACCACTAGGGAAGAAGTGGTGACTGGTATAAGATGAACAAGAGATATGATGGCAATCCACATGTGAGTGAGCGGAACAGAAGGAAGGCTACCTGTACACATAATTGTATCATCTGTCGGTAAAGCGGGCTTACCGGTAAGGCACAAAATGGGATGAAGGTTGGTTGATTGTTTGTGATGAAGAGGCAGAATGTTAAGAGAATCATAACAACACCCAATGAGAAGAACAGAGAGGATGGAATGAATACATACCAGAAGGCAAGATGAATTATCAAGAGGATGTGTTGCTGGTACAGAGGATGTTTGTTGGTCATACCAGTAAGGTGAACTGAGCCGGTAGTCAATCTTGGTCAACAAAGAATGTCAAACCGACATAGAAATCCAAGCAGAGGTGGATGTCGAAAAGCATCACATCTCGATGCTAGGTGGTGGTATTGTACAGGGTGGTGGAGAGTGCATCGACATAACAAGTCAGCAAGTAGGTCAAATTTTAAGAAGCACCCCCAAGTCAATGAGGATGCCAGAGAATTGCGGCTCAAGGAAGGCAAGTTGGCAAGTAGCTAAACTGATCCTGAAAGAAGATTTGATCTTTGTACCGGTTTGTTAAAGGAAACATCAAATCCATTAATGGTGTATGACAGAGAAAAGCAGAAAAGCATGGTACAAACCTCCAAATTTAGAAAATGCACATTGGAATGCAAAGCTTTGCTGGTGTTGATCGATGTCATGAAGATTATATTGTTAGAAAAGTAGATCAAATCAAATCTGATCTGAATCAAGATGGAGAAGGCAAAACCTAACACGACATTGTTTGAATGCGGTTTTTGGCAGGAATCCAAAATTATACATATGTGAGCTCGACACATAAATGATTGATGTTTGATGTGAAGAAGGAGAGTGAAGCGAGCTTGAGTAGAGAGAAGGATCATCTTCTTTAGAATTTATTCTGAGAAAGTTGCAAAGTGAGTTAGCAGCCAAAATTAGTGAGAGGGTATAACCGGCAGTAACAGAGTACTGGTAAACTATTGTAGGTCTAGCAGATGAGCTAATCGATGAGGTGTGATTGACTAAGAAGGCATCCAAGTGTGACTAAGTGTGTTGTGAGGCTGAGAGAGAAGACGAGAAAACTATTAACCAGCATAAATCTATTTGATAAAATGTTTCAGAATTCATTTGCATCCAAAAGCTATAACTATATTAAAATTGTATTTAAATATACATCACCAAGTTGGAGCTTGGTGCAGGCATTGGTGCACCTTGGTTTGGTGCCCTAAATCAACTAGGGTTGGTGCTCCTTGGGTTGGTGCCCTAAATCTTTGTAATTCATTGTTTCACTTGTGAGGCTGGATTGGAGTAGTATTCTCTAGCAGCATTTCTCACCGAGGTTTTTCCCATATTGGGTTTTCCTCATACATCTAGTGTTGTGGGTTGCATTTGTGTGTTTGTTTCCTTTGGTATCCTTATTTGTCTTATAGGTTTGACTGTTTAGTGCTTAGGATAATAACCGGTATTCTAAGGTTGTTTTAAAAAGGAAAGAATTTAGGAACCACTGATTCACCCCCCTCTCAGTGGTCCATTGTGTTCAACAAGTATGTGAAGGATTTACTTAAGAAAATTGGACTTGAGAATTCTAAACCTGTCAATACTCCTATGATAACCGGATGCAAATTGTCAAAGGATGATGAATTCCTTAAAGTGAATCCAAGTAGATACAAATCAGTGATTGGTAGTTTGTTGTACCTAGCTCATACTAGACCTGATATAATGAATGTTGTTTGTATTTCTTCTAGATTTCAGTCAGATCCTAGAGAAACTCATGATATTTCTATCAAGAGGATATTCAGGTATTTGGCAAGTACAATAGACTTTGGATTATGGTATCCAAAGAATGATGACTTCACATTATGTGCATATAAAGATTCCGATTGGGCAGGAGATGTCGATGACTGAAAGAGCACTACTAGAGGTGCATTCTTTCTTGGGAAGAAGTTGTTTTCATGGTTTAGTAAGATACAATCATGCACTTCAGTGTCTACTGCTGAAGCAGAATATGTAGCAGCCACTACCAACTGTACTCAGATTTTATGGATGAAACAAATGTTAATGGATATAAGGGTAAGTTATGATAAGCCTATTGTTATTCACTATGATAATACTACTACTATTGTCATGTAAAAGTGTGTGGGGGAAAAAGTGACACCAAGCAAACATGCCCTAATCTCACTTTCAATCACACACTTGTGGAATACGAAAGAGCCCAGAGGTATCACACAATTGGCTACTTCTTTTTGTGGAAGAGAGAGCCACGGGCTACCTATTAGGATTTCTATTCCTTTGTTGTAATGATAGATAGAATGATGCAAGTTCAATTCCTAACCTCAAAGTGCAAGTATGAACTAATAACAAGATTGCAAAATTGAACTTAAACAATGGAAAGCTGTAAACACAAGGACAAGACAAGAATACAAATACGTACCCAGAGTCAAAATCTGAGTGAAAATGTTCAGGACGGGGGCGTGGGCACCACTGTCCTGATTCTGCCCCTGAAACTGCTCCGAAAACTGTTGTTTTGCAACCTGAAAAGCTGTCAAAAATGCTAAAAATTGTTGTCTGACAGAAGGACCAGGGCACCCAGCGCCCCTGTCCCAGGGACTAGGGCACCCAACGCCCCTGTCCTAGCAGGACCAGGGCGTCCGATGCCCCTGTCCTGGTCTTTTTCTCTGAAACTTGGTGTGAAGTTCTGTTTCGGTCTGCTTCATCCAGATCTACAACTTGTAGCGTCATCCGAATTCCGAAACCTACACTTATATCTGAAAAGGTGTGGTGGGCGACTATATAGGGTTTTTCCTTAGTCAAACCCCCGCTTCGGTGATTTCCACCTCCACGAATAGCCAAGTTGTATTGTAAAAGTAATGTGTGTGCAGACCTTGTGTGTGTACAAGATCTAAAATGCAAGTAAGCAAACTAGAGCAACCTAGAAAGTAAACCCTAATTGCTTGTAAATGACAATGTAAATGCTCCAAATCAAGATGCCAAGTGATCTAAAGCATGAATGTAAGTGACATAATGAGGCTTATGCAAAGACATGAAAACAACATGAAATCATACCCAACCCCAAGGGAGGGGTACAAGCCAATCTTCAGTCGGTGATCCCTTATTGCTCTTCAATGCCTTCAAAGCCCTAAATGGATGAATGAAATTGATAGATGCTTGATGGATGGATGTTGAATGTTGTTGAAGTCTTCAATGATCTGCTCTTTCGCTCATAGAAGGTCCTTGAAACCAAAAATCGGGTCCCTTCAAATGAAGAAAGAGAGCTCATATATATGAAACCCTAGGTCTTAATTTCAACTTTTGGCCGACCTAGAGATTGAATCTCCCGCCAATTTCTTGGGGTTAAGCTTTATTTTATGATTGGATCGCGCTCCTAAAATTTTGGGAAAAATGTCCGAGACCATGTGCACGTCGAGCGCCATGGTCATGACAACTTTTCACCAAATTTTCAGGGTCGTCGGATATGATGATTTTAGACAGAATCCCGAAGTTACAGGTGATTTTGAGATGTTTTGGCCCCCGAAATCAAGCCCCCAAGTTCAAAATAGGACCTAATTAGGGTTTTTGATTAAATGATGTATTGGAAGAATAAAATGAAAGGGGCACACTTTAATGAAAGGGCCCAACTTTATGATGTGGAAGATGATAAAATAGAACCTTAGACCTAATTAATTTAATTAATTAAGTGCTAAAGGGGAAATGCAATGCAAAATGCAAAATGCGCCAAGGCGGGTGCTAAACTAGGTGTGAAATTGTACCACTTTAGCAAGTGCGTACAATTTACAACACTACATTTAGCCCCCACTTTAGCTATCATATGAACACTACGTGCATATGCAAGCTAAAGTATAGAAAAGTAAACATTATTTGAAAAAGGATATATCCATAAGTCTGTCGAACGAAGCCCCCGGCGGTATCTGCAGTATACAGTTAGGAACCGCACCCTACAAAACACACGTTAGATCACAAAATCACCTAATGCTTACTAAGGAAGGTGATGAAAATTC
The DNA here is from genome assembly GCF_030272615.1 of Cryptomeria japonica. Classification (NCBI taxonomy): domain Eukaryota; kingdom Viridiplantae; phylum Streptophyta; class Pinopsida; order Cupressales; family Cupressaceae; genus Cryptomeria; species Cryptomeria japonica. Next base: position 810,775,986 of record NC_081409.1, on the reverse strand, counting down.
AAGGGTAGCTATATGCCCCCCCCTGTTTCGGCTTGCTAATTTTAGTGAGTTGAAACAGGGTATCATGTTTACCACTTCGAATTTTTAAAGAATATTGATGACAAATGCTCACAAGAAGATTTGATATGAGATCAAAAACTAATGGAGAATCATTTGGTAAGAAAGAGGACTAAATCTCAATTCCAACACAACAAAGAGTGTGAGGGTTTGAGAGTTCTCTAACACAAGATGAAGGATGTAAATGGAAACAAAATGCAAAGAGAAGAAAAGAAAGGAAAAAAAGCATGAATACACACATTGGTGATCCATGAGAAGAATAGTGAGAGAGAAAACATGGACTTCTCACCCCTAGATCTTGTCTGGGTGATCCATGGGAAAAGGACATGGAAAACTAGCCCCTAGAGTTTGTCTAGGTGATCCATGGGAAAAGGACATGGAAAACTAGCCCCTAGAGTTTGTCTAGGTGATCCATGTAAGGGAGGAGAGTGAGAAAGTCTAGCCTTATGCCGCTAGTTCCACTCCACCTCATGCATGTGTGTGTAAGTGAGGTTAGAAGCATCTCATAGGAGTCTATACCCGAGTATGCTACAACCTGTATATGTATAGTACAAAAGCATGACATCTCGCTCTAAGAGTCTAGTTCCGAGAATAATCATCTTGCATAAAAGAAAAATGGAGACATCTCGATCTAAGAGTCTGTGCTCTGGTTCCAAGAATGACCCATTGCTCAAAAAGTGTAATGTTTATGTCATAAGCAAAATAGAACAAGGATACCTACCTTCATCACAAAAGAAGATACCCCAAAAATGCAACAATGTCATAGATCCAAGCAAGAGAGTTTTGCACTCTTTAAGCAAGGATAAGATAGTTGAAAAGGGATATCTTGTAGTATGTGTAAAGGAGATCCTTAGAGGAGAAGAGATCTTTGTACAAAAGACATCTATCCCCAAGAGGAATTGTCTTAGACAAATATAACATCTTCTAGAATAAGACAAAGAAGAGAATAAGAATGCAATACTTCCTTCTTTTGCGAGGTGAAAGTGATTCTTAATGGAGGATGGCGCTCTTTTTAACCCAATTGGGAGAGTGAATTCATTATGGATGTATTTTACCAAGTGCAAAAGAGGTTGTAGTCAAGGACTTACACCTCTTGTAAGAGAGAATCCTTGAACAAACAACAGCAAATGCATACAAGGAATAACATCAAGTAATAAAGTTCACACCATCCACGAAATAGGAAAAAGTGGATCCTTAGATAAAAATAAGGAAAGATCATTGCCTCCCAAGGATAAGGAAAATGAGAAGGACTTACACAATCCTTTAGGGAGAGATTTAGACATAAGAAAAATGTACTACATACTCACATGAGTTCATGCAAGAAAGACATTAGTGTATGTAAAATGCTCCTCACAAGAAGTGGGTAGGATAAGAAAGAGAATACACATCTTCTCCCATATCTAGGAAAAGAGGATTCTAAAGAAAAGATGATCAATATTTCCACACTATTACCCCAAAGGGAAATTTTAACCATAAAAAGAAGAGATGTATGAAATCACTCTTGTCCCCATAGGAACAAGAGATAACATAGAAAATTAGGCTATTATGTTGCTTCAAAAATATGATTGCACTTGAAATTGTACCATCATGAATGACAATGAGCCCCCAGTAAATGAGCTACCAATGTCACATAATGATGAGAAACATAATAGCCATTAATGTTATTTAAAGACATGATAGATTGAATGAGGTATTTGAATATGACATGCTAAATGCTCAACTATAAGTGAGATCAAAAACATGTATAAAATGATAAAAATTGAAGAAGAAAAGTCACAAGACATCTTAGAAAAGGGATGAGTGTAATTTATTAGAGCCTTATCCTTGGAGGAAAGGACTTTATTATGAATAGGAGATAAAGATTCATAAGTGGATTTAGAAATTTGAGGGGAGTCATAAAGAGATTTGTTCATCGCCAAGATTTCCTTATGAGGGGAATGAGAGTTGATAGAAGTAGAAGATGATTTAGTTGAAGTGAGATCATCATCACTACTAAATATAGCATTCACATTGAGAGATGGTCTTTTAGATGCTTTGGTGGGCTTAGAAAGATTATATCCAAGTCCAAATGAATATTCATGCATGTTATGTTCTAAAGGAACTTTAATTCCTTGTTCATTTGCGCCACAACCATTTCCACTCTAGCCACTCTTAGCCAAAATGTGAAAACCATGACCATAACGATTAGCCATTTCAGAAAGAAAAGGTGGTTTTTCATAAGACAAAGAATCAAATTCTTCAGAATTAGAGGTGTGAGGAGAAGAAGTTTGAGAAGCGGCCACAAAATTATTGCTCATAGGTTCAGGTAAGACTGATTGATTTCTAGTTTCTTCCTTCTTTTTAACTTTAAGCTCTCTAGGAGGAACCCTATACTCACCTACAAAGGTGGGATTGAAATCAAGAGATCCCCAATCATCTTCTGTGAGAACCTTCTTAGGATCAAAAGCCTTTTCATGTGTAGATTCAAGTTGAGAAGAATCTTCTTCAGGAACTTCAGACTCGTCCAAAGAATTTTGATTATCAGAGGGTGATGATTCATCCATAGGTATCTTGTTTAATGAGTCATCACTAGAAGAGGAAGGCTTAGAAGAACTCCCTTTGGAAGTAGATGTTTGCAAACAAGCTTGAAAATTAGTATCACCTATCAAGGTATATGTCTTATTATTATAAATGAATTTAACTTGTTTATGCAATGTAGAGGGGAAAGCTTGCATACTGTGAATCCAAGGTCTCCCTAATAACAAGTTGTATGTTAGATTTACCGAAATAACATGGATAGGAGTAGGCAAAGTAATAGGTCCCACTGTGATGGGTAAGGTGATAATACCTAATGAAAACTTAGCCACATTATCAAAGCCTCGAATGGGATGAGAGTCAGGCTCAATAAGGGATGTATCCACATTCATCTTATGCAATAGATTAATGCTACACACATTAAGGCCAGAACCATTATCTACCGGTGTTCGTCTTATAGCAGTGTCATTTATGATAACCACAATCATCAAGGGATCATATTGATGTTGAATTTCACTAGTAGGCAACTCATCTTGAGTAAACACAATCTGAGCTTTAGGATTCATCACAGAGTTAACCAAAGATACTATATTACTAGATGTATTAGGTGGAGGAACATTCAAATCTTTCAAGGCATCTTGTAACATTCCATGATGAGCGGAAGAAGTTTGGATCAAATCCCAAAGGGATATCTTAGCAGGGGTAACGTTAAGTTGTTCTATGAGATCATATTCCTTACCAAGAACTTGTGAAATACGAGGAGCTTGAGGAAGAATAGGTTGGGAAGGAGGAAGTGAAGTTGGGATAACTGGAGGAGGATTAGGTTGCCTATTGTTTCTAGTATTATAAGTATGGGCAACCGCATGATAACTCTCTCTAGTCAGTTGCTTAGCATACTCATAAGGGCTCTTAGTAGAATAACCTCCTTGCACAGTAATAATAGGTTTCTTGGGAGTGCAAAAAGAATCATTAGCATAACCACCTTGAACCACTAAGATAGGCTTATTTAAAGGTTGAGAATTTTGAGAAGGACAAGCACCTTGGATAGTGAAGAGAGGTTTGTTAGGTGTTTCATTCACATGTATCAAATTAATTGAGGATGGTTTAGAGGAATGGACAAAAGTGTTGGAAGAATTATTGATAGTCTTCTCTTGCACTAAACTCTTATCACGGATTAAATCAATTTTAGGAGAGAGACAAGGGGTAGGCATTGATGTTCCAGTATGAAGAGGAAAGGTCATATCATCCTCTATCATCAAAGGATCTACATGGGGAGTAAACTCTCTAGGAGAAGGATCAACATTACTCTCTAAAGTCTCACTCTTGAGAGGGAGATCTTTGAAAGAGATGTTAACCATCTTGCCTTGAACTAGGGTTTCCTTATGAGTAGAACCAAGTTGAGGAGAGGGAGATGCTTTATTTTTAGAGGGAGAATAATTGAGATTCAAGGAAGGTGAGACACTATCAAGGGAGTTTTCAATCTTGATTTCATCCCCTTTGGCTAGGGTTCTCTCACAAGGTAGAGAATAATCTACACCTTCTTCTAATGGTTCATCCCAAATAGTGAAGTTCTTGAAAGGAATGTTTGAAGTATTGTCAATTTCGGGAGAGGAGATAACATTGTTTATTAATTCCTCATCCTTAGGAGAGAGATCATCAATAGATGTGTTAAACTCATCCTCTTTCCTCAAAATATGTTCAATATGATCTTTAGGGGAGAGAGAATTAAGGAAATTGCTTATTATTTCATCTTCTTTCTCTAAGGGATGTTAATGGGTAAGACAAAATTTAGGAGAAGGGTAAGCATTTATCATTAATTCATCATCTCTAGTGGGAATTTTGTTGGAAAAGGAAATGCCATCACTAGGAAATGTAGGGATAATGTCATCTTCTTGCACAAAAGAATCCTCATGAAGGGAGTGTTTTTTAGGAGGAACATGGACATATTTCCCCAAAGACTCATGCTTAGGAAGGAGATCTTTGAAAGAAGTGTTCATAACCTCTTGTTGCACTAACATGCCCCCATTGGAAGGACCAACTTTAGGAGAAAATAAGTCAATGTCCATCAATACCTTTTCACTTAGAGAGGCATCATGTAGGGAAGGTGAAGTAACATTAAGAAAGGTGTTTATGATATCATTCTCTTCCTCTAGGATAGCTAAATAGGAAGGGCACATTTTACGAGAATTGTCAAGATCACTCTTAAAGTCTTCATCCTTAGAGCATGGGAGAGTCTCAAAGGGATTGGAAGCAACTATTTTAGGCACTAAAATGTTGTTATAGATGGGGGGAGGTTCTTTAGGAGAAGGAAAAATTGAAACAAGGGAAGCTAACCCATTATCACATCTATGAAATGGATGCATCATGACAACAATTTTCCTCTTTCAAATGATAACACATGCAAAATAGAAGGAAATGTTTAATTTTAACCAATGCAAGAACTTAGAATGTAGATTTAGAAAATGAAATTTATGATTCAAATGAGTTCCTAAATCAGATTTGAAATTATTGATCCCAATTAAGCTATCCACAAGTTCAACTTTGAATTGAAAAATTAGCAAAAATTTCCTCTAAATTTTTTAATCTTGCAAGAAATTAAAACTTGTAAATACAAATTTGATTTTGAAATAGCATAAACACTCAAATTTGAAAACATAAATCAGAATTAGAGAAGATTGGAGTTCACATCGGGTTCACCAAAATGTGTGGGGGAAAAAGTGACACCAAGCAAACATGCCCTAATCTCACTTTCAATCACACACTTGTGGAATACAAAAGAGCCCAGAGGTATCACACAATTGGCTACTTCTTTTTGTGGAAGAGAGAGCCACGGGCTACCTATTAGGATTTCTATTCCTTTGTTGTAATGATAGATAGAATGATGCAAGTTCAATTCCTAACCTCAAAGTGCAAGTATGAACTAATAACAAGATTGCAGAATTGAACTTAAACAATGGAAAGTTGTAAACACAAGGACAAGAAAAGAATACAAATACATACCCGGAGTCAAAATCTGAGTGAAAATGTTCAGGACGGGGGCGTGGGCGCCACTGTCCTGATTCTGCCCCTGAAACTGCTCCGGAAGCTGCTGTTTTGCAACCTGAAAAGCTGTCAAAAATGCTAAAAATTGTTGTCTGACAGAAGGACCAGGGCATCCAGCGCCCCTGTCCCAGGGACCAGGGTGCCCAGCACCCCTGTCCTGGCAGGACCAGGGCGCCCCATGCCCCTGTCCTAGTCTTTTTCTCTGAAACTTGGTGTGAAGTTCTATTTCGGTCTGCTTCCTCCGGATCTGCAACTTGTAGCATCGTCCGAATTTTGAAACCTGCACTTATATCTGAAAAGGTGTGGTGGGCAGCTATATAGGGTTTTGCCTTAGTCAAACCCCCACTTCAGTGATTTCCATCTCCACGAATAGCCAAGTTGTATTGTAAAAGTAATGTGTGTGCAGACCTTGTGTGTGTGCAAGATCTAAAATGCAAGTAAGCAGACTAGAGCAACCTAGAAAGTAAACCCTAATTGCTTGTAAATGACAATGTAAATGCTCCAAATCAAGATGCCAAGTGATCTAAAGCATGAATGTAAGTGACATAATGAGGCTTATGCAAAGACATGAAAACAACATGAAATCATACCCAACCCCAAGGGAGGGGTACAAGCCAATCTTCAGTCGGTGATCCCTTATTGCTCTTCAATGCCTTCAAAGCCCTAAATGGATGAATGAAATTGATAGATGCTTGATGGATGGATGTTGAATGTTGTTGAAGTCTTCAAAGATCTGCTCTTTCGCTCATAGAAGGTCCTTGAAACCAAAAATCGAGTCCCTTCAAATGAAGAAAGAGAGCTCTTATATATGAAACCCTAGGTCTTAATTTCAACTTTTGGCCGACCTAGAGATTGAATCTCCTACCAATTTCTTGGGGTTAAGCTTTATTTTATGATTGGATCGCGCTCCTAAAATTTTGAGAAAAATGTCTGGGACCATGTGCACGCCGGGCACCATGGTCCCGACAACTTTTCACCAAATTTTCAAGGTCGTCGGATATGATGATTTTAGACAGAATCCCAAAGTTACAGGTGATTTCGAGATGTTTTGACCCCCGAAATCAAGCCCCCAAGTTCAAAATAGGACCTAATTAGGGTTTTTGATTAAATGATGTATTGGAAGAATAAAATGAAAGGGGCACACTTTAATGAAAGGGCCCAACTTTATGATGTGGAAGATGATAAAATAGAACCTTAGACCTAATTAATTTAATTAATTAAGTGCTAAAGGGGAAATGCAATGCAAAATGCAAAATGCGCCAAGGCGGGTGCTAAACTAGGTGTGAAATTGTACCACTTTAGCAAGTGCGTACAATTTACGACACTACAAAAAGAATATGGTATTTCATACCAAATAAAAACACATTTTTATAAGGTATAATTTCTTGAAGGAAAAGGTTGAAGCGGAGGAAGTTAGATTGGTTTATGTGCCTACTAAGGAATAGATTGCAGATATTCTAACAAAACAATCGACTAAAGACACTTTTGAATATCTTAGAGATCAGTTGGGGGTTACCAACCCTCTAGAAGAGACTTAGAGATGCAAGGATGCATCAATCCGGTAAGCTTATCAAACATACTTTTCTAATCCGGGTTGATGGAGATGATGCTACTACCTAGGGGGAGTAGTTAGTTGTTTGGTTCAGTATTCTTGGTTTGGTATCTGTTGTTTGTCATTGATGTCAAAGGGGGAGAAGGTATTCATGTGAACAACAGTCAGATCTTTTGGGAGAAGGTGTTAATCTTAGGGGGAGTTATTTTCAGATCAGTCTTTTCTCTTTTTGGGAGATTGTTGGCATTCCTTGGCACTTGGATGTTTTTCACATTCAGTGTTGCCATCAATACCAAAGGGGAAGATTGTTGGCAATATGTTGGATTTGGTTAAGTATTGTCATTGATGTCAACATTGTATCCCAGTTGGAGACTATCCTGGTTGGATCTATCCCGATTAGTCTTGGTGATCTTCTTGGTTTTGGCTGAGATTTTGATCTAGTATGATCAGATCTCTGGAATCGGTTTTGGATGCTTATTTTGGATGGTTATATACTTGCTATATTCTATCGGTTCATGATTTTGTGCTTTTTTCTTTTTAATTACTTTTAGTATTTACCAGTACCGATTAGCTTCTGGCTTTACCGACTAGCTTTTAGCTTTACCTACTAGCTTCTATCTTTCCCGGTTAGCTTTACCGGTAAGTGATATTTGGTGATTTGGTTATTGGATTTTTGGTCCAGCTTATGGAATTGGTTTATATCATGTTGAAGGTGTTTCTTGATCGTGTCCTGACTATTTGGTGACTTTGTATTGGATGGCATGTTGTTATGATGGTCCTATTGGATCCAGTTAAACTTTTTGTTATTTCATCGAGGGTTTCTAGCGATTGGTAAAGCATGTTGGATTTTGGTCTTAGCGAGATTTCTAGTGGGTATAATTGTTTGGATACTTGAATTAGGTCCATTCTATGTAATGTAAATCATAATATTTGTCTGGTGGTACCGTGTGATGTAATTTTTGTAACTATGGGTTTATGGGTTTAGGGTTTAGCCAACCTTGTCAATAAGGTTGATGATCTGTATTTATAGGTGACTTATTCATGTTATTGTGATCATGGTATGGTTATGAGATGGTTATGTTTGCATTATCATAGAAAGGATTATGTGCGAATAGATTCATATCATTCCAGTGAAGGTTGGAAAGGTTTTGTATTGCAGAGTAGACATCAGTGCTTAACTGAAATTGTATCAAGCATTAGTAGATGCTACTTTCACAGTTCATTTCTTTCTGGATTGTAGCTCGATGTTTACGTAAGTTAGTGAGACTTCCCTTTGTGATGAACAATGTGCTCTAGGTTGTTGGCCTCTTTGCAAGTGCAGACCCCATTGCAATTGTACACAATACTACTACAGAGTATTCATCTGATTATGGGTAGGGTTTCCCCCAATGGTTTTTCCCTTTCTAGGTTTTCCACATCAAAATACTGGTGTTATGTGTGTTGTGCTTACATGTTATATCTTTCATTGTATTTTACTTTGGTATAAGATTTATAATTGAATTAATTGTTATACTTGTGAGATAACTAATTCACACTCCCCCCACTCAGTTATCTCTGAGTATCTGAGTTGTCTAACACTTTCTATGTGTAGGAAATAGGTGTGCAGCTCTACTTCTTAGAATAAGCTTCAGTCACAGAGATGAAACAACCTATTTTAACACATGAAAAAAGTCAGAGGACCGTGTTGCTGCGTCATGGTCCCTACGTTTTTGGGCTATTTTCGCAAGCCAGGTCTGAATAACCTTATATTACTTAGATCTAGGTGAGCGACAAAATCCCAAACTTGTAGCTCATTATTTTTCTCAATTTTGTCTTCAATTTTATCACTTTACCCTAAATCAGCATTTCAACTTACAAAAGAGGAAACCAAAATTAATTCAATCCATTTAGTATTAAGTCCTTATTTGATTTCTGACTGAATCTAGTGCATTCCCTTCCCTCTTTTGAATGTAATGTTTTCTAAGTAAAAATTGATTTAGAAGTTTATCCCTTCTATGTTGCAAATCGCTAAAACAAATTTTCCACATTACATTTTGGTGAACCCAACTCCTTACACCCTTATTTCTAATTTATGTTCACTAAAACCCTAATTTTTAATTTCAAAATTGAGATTGTCAATTGCTTATTTTGGATTAATTGTATCAGATCTGAGTATTTTTTAATTTCAAAAATTCAAATTTTATCTTTCAAGTCAAATTTCACATTTAAATTTTAAAATTAAGTGGTTTATTTCAAAAACCCTAATTTTAAATTTTTTAAAATTAAGCTTGTGGGTTGTTTAAATTTTGAATTTCCTGTTTCAATTTTTTCTCAAATTCAAAATTAAAATCTTAGATCAAATTCTAAATTTAAATTTTAAAATTAAGGGATTAATTAAAAATACCCTAATTCTTAAATTTGAATTATTGTTGTGCATTTCCCAATTTTGGATTAATCATTTCAATTTCAACCTTATATCTATTTTTAAATTTAAAATTAAGAAGTTATTTTTACAAGGCCCTAATTTTAAATTTAAATTTCTTGTGGACTATTTCAAATTTAAATTTTAAAATTAAGTGGTTAATTAAAGGAGCCTAATTTTTAGATTTAAATTGATTATTTCAAATCTCATATTTCAACATCACATTTTAAATTAAAATTTTAAAATTAAGAGGATCTTTTTTTGACAAGGCCCTAATTTTAAATTTTCTTTAGATCATTTAAAATTTAAATTTTTTTAAATTAAAAAGTTATTTTTAGCCCTAATTCTCAATTTTTATTTCTATCTCCTAGTGGGTAATTTTAAATTCAAATTAAGCGGTTATTCTCATAAAGCCCTAATTTTAAATTTAAATTTCATAGGGGGTTGCATAAATTTTCACAATTATTCTTTATCTTTTCAAACCAATTTGTTTAAATAATTGAATAATCATTTTTATAAAATTTTGTATTGTTTAATTGTTTCAAAATTTAAAGTTCAAATTTTCCCTCCTAGATCTCATTTGAATTACATCAATTTAGTGGTTGAATTTACAAAACCCCAATTTATTATGCCAAAGTTAACTTGTGGATTGCATAATTATTCAATTGTGTTTTTCAAATCTTGTTCATTGCATTCACTTATTTCATTGCAAGTTTCCTTTTCTTCATTTGGAAAAATGTCAAATTTCTTTTTACAAGAGGATGTTATTAAGTTGAAAGGATTTAAGATATACAAAAACCCCCTTTATGAGCCTTTCAATGATTCCTCTCCCAAAGTTTCTCTCCCTAAAGAGGATATATTTATGCAAGAATATATTTTTAACACTCTTCCCAATGATCTCGCTATTTGGGATGAATCATTGGATGATGATGTTTATTATTCTCTCAATTTGTTTCTCCCCGATGAGAGTACCCTGGTGAAATAAAATGATATTATGGTAAAATAGGGTGATATGATTGACCGATCCCTTAATAACACTTCCCCTCTCCAAATTGTCTCCACTCATGAGGATACCCTAGTTCAAATTGACATTATTAACATTTCTTTCAAGGATCTCCCTCTCAAGGATGAATCTTTGAAGAGTAATGTTGATCCTTCTCCTAGAGAATACCTCCCCCATGTGGATCCTTTATTGATATAGGAAGGTATTATAGCTACCTTTCTTAGTCACATTATACCTTCTTTCAATAACCTCCCCCCTAGAGATGAAGCATTTAATTACATATGACGGTTCCTTTCCTAATGTTTGTCTTAATCACAAAGATACCTTAGAGAAAGAGGATGATCCTATTTCCCATCATTATAATCTTTTCAATACTCTCTCTCTCAAAAATAAAGAGCCTAAAAAAGATCAAATCAATGTCAATCATATCATTGAGAAATCGAATATTATTCCAAATTATCATGGAGTGCCTTACACATATAATAATGAAGTGTTTGTTTTGGAAACTAACAAAAAAATATGAACTGAAGCACAATATGATTTGTTAATTCCTACAATCATGTCTCCAATTTATACAAGTACACCATCTCCTACTAATGAAGTTCTTAAATAATATCTCTTAGAGGATGATTGAGGGTCCTTAGATTTCACACCTTTTTCTAAAAAATCTAAGATGCCTGAATTTGATAATCATATCCTAACACATGTCTAGAAATTGATTTGGGCCTCTTTAAACTTCAATCCAATTCCTAAACCTTTTCTTGATCATACACATGGGCACAATGGACAAGTTCTAGGATGTGTACAACAAAGTCTTGAAAGTAATGAGAAATCCTACTTTTCTAGTGAAAACTTGTAGAACACAAGATGCCACTAAGAGGGGGCTAAATCGGTGGTTTCCAAACTTAATCCTTTTAATCCTAAAATGTGTGTGTACTAGTTAGCAGATATAACACAAGGTAAATATACCGGTGAGATAGGGAGAAGACCAAAATGCAAGCACACACAAAAGGAACATCACATAACACCGGATATACGAGGAAAACCCAACATGGGAAAAACCTCGGTGAGAAATGTTGCTTGAGTTGACTGCTCCAATCTAGCCTCACAATAAACAATTGTATACAAATTTTAAGGCACAAACCCAAGGAGCACCAACCCCTGATTTAGGGCACCAAACCAAGGACCACCAACCTCTGATTTAGGGAACCAACCCAAGGACCACCAACCCCTAATTTTAGGGCACCAACTCAAGGAGCACCAACCCTTGCACCGAGCTCCAAATCAGTGATTGGATTGACATATATTAATACAAAAGTAATAACCCAGTTACAAATAAGTTTTGTAACCTCTGCAACTTCTCTTTCGGTTCAGCCCTGCTCTGTTCTTTGCTTAACCAGTTCTCTGCTCTTTTTTCCTCTTTGTTTTAACCCTACCGGTTCATCTCTTCTCAATCTTGTTGCTTATATTTTTTGTCGGTTATCTGATCACTCTGACCTACTGCTACTTGACACCACCGATACTCTATTTACCTTTGCTTGTGGTTGCTTCTTTCTTACCGATTCAACTCTGTCAGTTCACTTGACTGTCAACTCTGAGAAAATTAATTGGTTGCTCTATTCCTTACTGGTTTAAACTATGTTAAACCTTGTCACTGATTATACCTCTTCACCACTCATCCATATGATCTTCTACAGATTGTACTCTGACTGAAACACACTCTTCTTTTTCTCTATCCGGCCTACATCATCAAACCACTATTATCTCCGGTCTGCATATTTATCCTTTTTCTTTTCCACCAAGATGGACATTCAAACTTGGCATGCAATAGTTGTTTCATCAACCATAAGGCATATCAAATCAGAATGGATCTCTTCTTTGAGATAGTCAACCTACAATCGATCACCCATCATCATGAATCTTGCTGCTTCCAAAACATATTTGCTATATTTAACAAAAATGACAAACTAATCATCGACCTGCTTCTGTCAAACATATTAAATGATATCTCAACTGGCACACCAAATGTGATCTATACTAGGACATCCAACATCGATCAGAGAATGCCATGGATCACCACTATTCATCTTTCCTCAAGCCACAAACTTCTCCTCTCAACTCATGATTTACGTGATCAACATTAATGTCAACCAATCACCAACTACCTAACCGACAACTTCAATGATGCATTGTTCATTCACCACTTGGAGACCACGTGGCAACTCAGTCTGTATCCAGCTCAGCTTAGTCATCTGTGTCGGTTTAGACTCTATCATTGACCACATCATATACTACTGGTGCTTACCTACTGGTTAACATTCATGTTTGCACTTTACTGTTCTGTTGATGGAACACATTTGCCCAGTCACCAATCTTGTCAATCCACAACATGCTCATCTTCATCACATGAGAGCCTTTCACTTTTCCTCTTTGCTAGCTCACCAACTGTCCTACTTACTAGTTGATAATGCATTTTCCTGTATACTGGTAGTAACCTTGATGACACCATGCCATCAAACTTCAACTGACATGCATCAACCTACATCTGCATTCTTGTTGCACTCTTTGTTTGCAATGTTGAACCTTCCCTTCTTCTTCATTAGCCCAGACATCATCTCAACCAGTTTGTCAATGTGACAAACACATCACTTCTTTACTCTTCCTTCTCTGTCCTGGTAGTGCATCATGCCTAGTCTTGTTGATCTAGTGTATATGTCTGGTTTCATGTACCTGAGGCATCTTTGTGTTTTACCTGTTCATCTAATGTGATCCTTTAATCACTTGCCTTCTAATTTCCTATCTTATTCCAAAAGGTTATGATGCATTCCATGCATGTTATGAGATGAGAAAAGAATTATCACTTACCGATGGGAGTAGATCCTTGTCACCTACTATCCAATAATAGGTGGGAATGGTTGTCATCATATTGTGCCCAGTCTATTTATGGTATTGCACCAATATGACTTCCTTTCTATCTAGGGCATCACACTTTCTATCATTCTTCTCTTCATCCTGTGATAGCAACTACATTTGGTGGGAGTCTTGTAGTAAGACATCCAATTACATACTGGTTGCTTGCACTTTCTCCATTAGCTCAATCTTGCTTTCTCACTGGTCACATGCTTGCTGGTTGGCAACAACACACTGCCAACATATCACTTACTGGTTGACATATCATACCACTCTCCAATACTCACTCACCGATCAACATCCCATATTGGTTGACATCAATGACAACACAATGCCAACAAAACTAGGTTTCCAACCTCTTCCTTTATCAACATCTTCTCATTCTGATTTTGTGCTACAAAAAAGAAATTTTTTTGTCTGATCTTCTCCATGCCAATTTAATCTCTCTTCTTTGGCCTTAACGAGGAAGGAAATGTAGACAACATTTTGAAAATTATTCTTTTTGTAAGTATCATCAAATTCATGGCCATTCTACTAATGAGCATCAAGCTTTGAAAACAAAAATACAACATTACATTGATATAGGTGTCATAAAAATAACATCTAACAATGAATGACATATTTATCATAATCATTTCAAATAATATTCAAGTCCTTATTATGTTGCTCCTCAGTATGTGACATTGTTAGCCTACCTACTGGAAGCTTATTGGAATTCATAGTGGTACAATTTCAGGTGCAATCTATTACTATTTACAAATTTGTCATTAGTTCTATGTCAAAAGTCATCCTATATACTCTAATCGGTTATTACCACTGAAATTTTCAGTCGGTAAGTACTAAGGCTGTCGGTTACAGAAGAAAGACTAGTCACCGAGATGAGAGATACCAAGCTACCTACTAAGTAAAGTTCCTATCTCTACCGAGCAGCAAAGAAGGTATACTGAGTTAATCTGAATTGAGTGGAAACGTGTTACCAGATTCAATGAACCTGGACACATGTGGAAACATGTTACAAGATTCAAGAACAGGGAACCATTATTACATAGGGAATTGCACTCGAAGATTTTGTATGATTTTGAGGAAGTTTATCCAATGAAATAATTTCTATGTTTATTCATTCGATAAAACATGTTTGTATGATCGATGTATGAACAAGATCACCGTCTCGGAGATCTATATATATAGAGTGATTTGAGTATCTAACAAAAGAGAGGGAAGATTGACGATTGATGATTTGAAAATGAAAATCATGAGAGAAGATAAGGTGTGAAGAGTGACAGAGATAATTAGAGGTCACAGAGAAGGTCTTTTCAGAAAACAGTTAAGGGACAGAGTATATAGAAGAGGTCACCAAGTTGATTTATCAATTACTGAGTGATGCTATGAGCAAGGTAATTTCATATTGAGCACATAGAGTCTGCTATAACATTTCAGATGTAAAGTTGCAGATATTTGTAAAGATTTTTTATTGAACTATTTGAGTTGTAATAGAAACCTTTAATAGGGTAAAAGACTCTAACAAAGTCTATAAATTGTAAAGCCTTTAACCAGGTACAAAATTTTGTAAAAGTGGTTGTAAAATCCTTTAGCAAAGTAGATCTAAAGATCTTGATACTCCTAACAGGGTAAGCTATCAGAAATAGCTAAACATGTAGCTCTAACCGAGCAACCTTTATTATTGAAGTAGTGAAGTTGTGGGTGCCATCCCCACCGCAGTTTTTCTCTCTAACATAGAGTTTCTGTGTAACCAAAATATTTGAGTTATGGAGTGAAATGTGTATGAATGTTATTTCTATGATTATGCTTTAGCATTATATATTATGAGATCAGCTATACACAGTTTATGTTTATCAGTAAGATTCTTTTTTGAAGAAAAGTTTTTGGAATACTGATTCACCCCTCCCCTCTCAGTACATTAGCTTTCCTAGTTGGACCTAACAATTGGTATCAGAGCTCTACTCTTGAAAAAGGGTTTTACAGCCTAAAAGAGAAAGATCCTATCAATGGAAGGCTATAAACAATCATGCAGAGTTGTGAATCTCCAAGAAAAATTGGATCATGCTAATCAAGTGATTGTAGACATGCAGAGACAAATGCAAAAATTATTGAAAGTTAGAAGAATATTGTCTGATGATTTACAGGACTCACAAGAGTTGGTGGAACAAATTGAGACATCATCTGAGAATAGCATATCAGAAGAGTCTGAAGAAATGATTGTAGAATTGAAAGAAAAGAACAAAGCACTGAATGATCCGCTAAAAGCAATAAAAATGGAACATGAGTATTTTAGCACACAAATGTCTGAAAATCTTGATGCATTGAGAATAGCTAAAGATAACATAAGAGATATAGAAAGAGAAAAACAACAACTAGAAGCATTGGTGTCTGAAAAGAATGATGAAATCACAAGGATGACTAGAATTCAACATAATCTGTTTGATCAATTGGGTTATGCACATCATGAAGCAAATCTAAAAGAAAATGAGAATCAAGCATTGAAACTTGAATTATCAAGATTGACCGATGAACTTGAAGCGGAAAAGAAGTCAAAAGAAACACTGAAGAAAAGTTATGAAGCATCAAGAATGTTGGATGAGCAACTAAACATAAGATCACCCAGCAAATTTGTCGGACTTGGTTATGAAAGAAATAACTCTACTGAAAAAGGAATCAACACTACCGAGAAAGGAGTATCATCAAAGAAGGCTGGAAATAAAGATAAGTTGAAAGATAAGAAGCCTATTTGTAATTATTGTGGAAAACAAGGGCATACTATCAACATATGCTAAATAAGAAAAGGTAAGCAACCGAATGTCACTAGGTTTGATGGTTATTGTTACAATTGCAATAAGTATGGTCACACATCTAATCAAGGTAGGACAAAGTCTGCTAGCAATTATCATAAGGAAAAATTCAAGGGGTTTTGCAAAAACTGCAATAGATATGGACACAGTATCAAGAAGTGTTGGTTTAAGAAGAAAAACTATATGTGGTTTTCATACCGAGCAAATACTAGAAGCTACCGAGCTCACACGGATCTTAACCGACAATATACTACAATACCATGGGATTACAATACAAGGATATGGTGTGAATATTGTGGAAGATATGGACATATAAGTGCAAACTATATGATAAGGTTTGGAATGAACAATCGGAGATCATGGAGAAATCCTAGAATGGCATGTTTTCATAGTCACAAAGTTGGACACTTGGCTAAAGATTGCAGAGATCAACCCAGAGAAGATACTGATGAAATAAGGAGCAAATTATAGAAAATTTGGAAAAAGAAGGAAAATAGGTTAACTAATGAAGAAAGCACCTTACCTACCGAGTTAGGTGCATCTACTTCGAACTAATCATAAAGGAATGAAGGGATTGCATTTTCTCAAGGTTAGATCTTAACAGGTCCTATTTAATCATGAACTCAATTCCAAAATCTGCATACCTAAGATGCAATAACATTTTTTATTAATACTATCTAGTCTATTTGAAGTACCAGAGAAGTCGGTAAGTACAAGAAACCTATCTAGTCGGTAAAAACATAGAAGGAAGATAATCGGTTTAGTGGAACTAAGTGAATTTAATGTGTATCTTACCTAACTGCACAAAGCTCGATAAGGTAAAAGGGTGTATTTAAAGTTGTTTGTGTGGCCATTTTACACTTAATAGTTTTCAAAGAGCAGAGCTAAGCGAATCAAAGGCGATCAAACATTTCCAGAGCTATTTCAAGGTATTTTCCAACAATCTTAAAATGCATTTTCAAGCAAGTTAACCGATCAATATCAGTTGTGAATAATTTCATTATATTTACTAAGTCAAAAGTGTTTTCTAGTTAGTTGAAACCCTAATCTTTTCGTTAGTAAAAAAAAAAAAAAACCAAGTTTGAAATGGCTCCCAAGATGCAGAAACCTGTTGTTGTTGAGATTATTGAGAAGCCCTCACTAAATTATTCCTTACCTCCCAAAGTGGCATCTGAACCCGATGAGAAAACTGCACTTTCTCTTATTCCAAATAAGGTTTCATTGGTTGAAGATGTCAGATTTTATACTAAGTGCTGTGTGGAAGAGCTAGGTCATACCGAAATTAAGGACATGTATGATGAATTATGCACCGATGGATTCTTGGATAGTAAGTATGAGAATATCAAAGTTAAGGGATTGACTGAAGCCCTAACCTATTCTTGAGTTTTCAAACCCCAATGGGTCAAATTTGTCTTGAGCAAAGTGCATGATGACTTTATGTAGTTAGAGGAGCAACCATTCAGAATCACTATTGAGATTATTCACATAATAATTGGATACCCTATATTCGACCATGCCCGAGCACAGAAGATGATTTCACAGAAGGAATTGATATCTTCAACCAGAGTTGAGTCTGATTGTAGAGGTCTTAAGTTGAATAATGGAATAGATGTAGAGTTAAAGTTCGCAATTAGAGTCATTGGTTATTGTTTCGTTCAATCGGTAAGAGAAAACAATGTATCATGTGCAACTGTGGATTTGGCCTATAAAATTTTGAAAAATGGTATGAAAGTAGATTTATGTGAAGTCTTGTTGCAGAACCTTTTTGAAAATCTCAAAACAATAAGGAAACCTAAGAAGAATAACACTGCTAACACACTAAAGTTTGGGTCAATCAGCTAGGTGATAATTTCAATGAGATAATGGATAATTACTTTAACAAATTTCAGGACAAGATGCATAACAGGTACAGGATCCCACCTCAGCTAGTGGAGAAATATAAGGGTACTATGTGTTTTGAAGTGGACACCGACTAATGTTATGTCAATGCAGTAGAACCTAGGACTCAATCTTTACCGCCTATGGGTTATGAGATTGATGTTGATATTACTCAACAACAGATAGATGCCTTTTTGGAAATTCCAAGGCACTCGACTGAGATCAAGTATGGTACCTATGAAGAGGTAAAAGAAAAAGTAAAAATGAGCATTGTGGTACCAAAGGCTACCAGGAAAGCCACTAAAATGATCAAAGTTTTAACTGAGAAATTTGGAGAAGGTTCCACCTCCACACCCACTAAGCCAGCAAGTAGGAAAGATGATCAACTTTGAATTGAGGAAGAATCTGAAGCTCAAGAAGCAGCAATTACACTGAGCACCGAGTTACCAAAGGGCAAAATTTTGAAAAGAAAGAAACAAGATACAACTAAGGTATCACCGACTCCACCAGTTAAGCGACCTAACACTAGATCATCTGCAGTGTCACCCGGTAAGAGGCAGAAAAATGTTGAATTGCCTAAAGTTACAAAGACTTATAGAAAGTCAACTAGAAGACTCATTTTGAATAAGGAGTCAAGTGACACTGAATCTGAAGATCCAAATAAATTTCAGATTGTTAAAAGCACAAAGGAAGATGTACACAGTGTTGACAATTTTTGTACAAAATTGAAACAATATGGAGGACTTGGATCATTTAGGTATGTAAAATATGACTCCTGAATAGAAGAAGAAAAGAGGCAAATAGAGGAGTCAGTAGTGTGTACACTTCTCAAATTCTGAGTAGTTCCATTGGAAGTAACTAATTTTCTTCCAAAAGCATTGTACTCTCATATTGACAACAGATGGAAATATGCTATGGACTCGGAGAAACAGATTAGAGAAAGAGTTTTGGTACATCTCTTTCCAGACATATCGGTAGATGATATAAGAAATCATTTGAAAAACTACTAGACAAATTTTCAAGTAAAGCAAAGGGCCTTGAAAATGATTAATGGTCTTTATCTTGAAGTAGAGAAGGAAACTAAAGAAAAATGACAAGAAATTTTCAGAATTTAGACTGAAGAGACTCAAGGTAAAGTGGAAATAGCTAACATCACCGAGCAAGATCCTGCTGCAACTATTCAACAAGATGAGGATGTCATGGACACTGAGGCACAAGAAGAAGAGATGATAGAAGGAAATGCCTTTGCCAAATTGGTATCAAGTGAATTAGTTTTGGAACAAGTTAAGTCCTATCCTCTAGTAACTCAACAAGTGACAACTGAGAAACCTCAGCACACCAAACAAGGTAAAGAGGATCAAAAGGATACACAAGGTGAGTCTACCTCTCAAGCCCCAGGCGAGAAAACTTCTCAAGCTCCTGCAAGCACTGAAACTGTTGGCACTGAGACCCCAAGCAAGGAATCACCAAAGGATACAACAAAGGCTTCAAAAACTGACAAAAGTGTTGCTCCCATCGAGCAACATACTGAGGAAGATCAAGCCTCCAAAGCCATTGTACTTATTCAATCGGTGGAGGCATCATCATCAAAGGAGAAGAAAGAAAAGAAGCATAGTTTCAAGATAGATTTGTCAAAGCCTATTGTGTTGCCAAATGTTGACATTTCAAAACTAAAAGGGCAAGCACTTATTGAATTCAAAGAGCTTTATAAGGCCAAAGCAGAACAAGAAAAATAGATAGCTATTCAGAAGAAGAACCGAGTACTTCAGAAGGTTAAAGCATTATTGATAAACATGCTACCTGAAGCTACCATAAATAAAGATGCTGCCATCCATATGCAACTAGATGAACTACTCACTTAATTAGAAGCATCAGGAGTAGACACATCAAAATACCTTAGCAAATTAAAAGACAAAGAGCTAATTGCCAAGATGATTAAAGAAGTGTAGAAGGCAATTGCTATAGGTAAAGTCAAGCTTGTTGGATTCATTGCTTAGTTGTCCCCTCAACTCAAGCACATTATTTATTTATTCCAGAAATCATGTACATTTTCATTCTTTATTAAAGATATCAAGCATAAGACCGAAGTCATTGAAAAAAAGATTACTGATCTCTCAAATAAACTGACTACTGAACCAAATTCTATTCAGAATTTTTATACAAAGCTATAAACTCTTATGGCTCAACAGTTAGAACTTTGGAATGAAGAGCACAAAATAAGGATGAATATTATGACTTTTCAAACATTATTTATTCCCCATTTATCCTCCGTTCAAGAGCAGATCAACCGAGCTACACAATTATCCACTCAACTAGAGGGAAGCACTTTAGATGGTTTGATTTCACTGTCAGCTGATATTATAGCTCATAATTATTTAATGGAAAGTGTCAAGGATGCACTTACCAATGCTCTCACCGACGCTCGTACTAAGTATAAATCTATTTTGGACCAGTTGCCCCCACCTAATGGTAACTAGTTTTGATATTTGTCAAAAAGGGGGAGTGTACCGAGTATATAGAGTATTTGAGTTTATAAAGTTTATACTATCTACCGACTGTACAGATGACATTGACAAGGGGAGCATGGAATATCGGGAGCATGCAAATCAAGTTATGTATTGCATATTGATAAGGGGAGTATGTATTTGAAGTATGTATTAGAACAAATGTATATACTGTCATTTCAGTCAAATTTTGTAAGTATATAGATTTTGTGTTATGACTTTGAAAGGAGTTTTGTCAAACATACCAAACTAATGTCAAAAGGGGAGATTGTTACTATTTACTAAGTTGTCATTAGTTTTATGTCCAAAGTCATCCTATATAATCTAGTCGGTTATTACTACTGCAATTTTCAGTCGGTAAGTACTAAGGTTGTCGGTTACAGAAGAAAGACTAGTCATCAAGATGAGAGATACTTAGCTGCCTACCGAGTAAAGTTCCTATGTCTACCAAGCAGAAAAGAAGGTATATCGAGTTAATCTGAACCGAGTGGAAACGTGTTACCAGATTCAATGAACCTGGACACATATGTGGAAACATGTTACAAGATTCAAGAACAGGGACCCGTTATTACATAGGGAATTGCACTCAAAGATTTTGTATGATTTTGAGGAAGTTTATCCAATGAAATAATTTCTATGTTTATTCATTCGATAAAACATGTTTGTATGATCGATGTATGAACAAGATCACCATCTCAGAGATCTATATATATAGAGTGATTTGAGTATCTAACAGAAGAGAGGGAAGATTGAAGATTGATGATTTGAAAATGGAAATCATGAGAGAAGATAAGGTGCGAAGAGTGATAGAGATAATCAGAGGTCACCGAGACGATTTTTTCATAAAATAGTTAAGGGACAGAGTATACAAAAGAGGTCACCAAGTTGATTTATCAATTACCGAGGGATGCTATGAGCAAGGTAATTTCATATTGAGCACATAGAGTCTACTATAACATTTCATATGTAAAGTTGCAAATATTTGTAAATATTTTTTATTGAACTATTTGAGTTGTAATAGAAACCTTTAACAGGGTAAAAGACTTTAACAAAGTCTATAAATTGTAAAGCCTTTAACCAGGTATAGCATTTTATAAAAGATTTTTGTAAAATCCTTTAGCAAGGTAGATCTAAAGATCTTGATACTCCTAACAGGGTAAGCTATCAGAAATAGCTAAACATGTAGCTCTAACTGAGCAACCTTTATTATTGCAGTAGTGAAGTTGTGGGTGCCATCCCCACCGCAATTTTTCTCTCTAACAAAGAGTTTCCACGTAACCAAAATATTTGAGTTATGGAGTGAAATGTGTATGAATGTTATTTCTATGATTATGCTTTAGCATTATATATTATGAGATCAGCTATACACAGTTTATGTTTATTAGTAAGATTGTTTTTTGAAGAAAAGTTTTTGGAATACTGATTCACCCCTCCCCTCTCAGTACATTAGCTTTCCTAGTTGGACCTGACAACAATCATACTTAGTGAAAAACATAATAGTTTATTTATTCTCATCTTTATGCTTGGGGGGCAATAATATTATCGTTTTTCTTTCTAAGGTTTCACTATTTTCTTTATGGATTGCTTTGTTTATAACTTCATGTCCTTTCTTACATGGAATTATCCTTCATGCGAGCACATGTTTGTTCCTGGGTTAGGACCTATTCTTTATTTCAAGTGATACATCTCTTATGAATAATCTCTCCTTATAGGAGTTTGTGATCCTTCCTTTCTCTCTTTCTATTTGAAGATTGTTTCTTCTTTTGAGTTGTATTTTTTATAACGTGATGTCCTTTCTTGCATAGAATTATCCTTCATGCGAGTATTTTTGTGTCCCTTGTTAGGACCTATTCTTTGTGTTAAATGGTATGTCTCTTATGAATAATCTCTCTTTGGAAGTTGTGTAATTCTTCTCATTATCCTTACACTTTAACATGGTGGTGATTTGTTTCTCTCCCTCTCTCCCTTCTAAAGATCTACTTTTCCTTTGTCAAGTGGTGTTTGTACATTAATTGATATCATTACTTGTGAGAAATTATTGTTTTCTCAATGATTATCTCTTATGAAATAGGTGTATGTCCATGGCTGCAACCTCTTTTTCACTTGGTTAGGTACAACTATCATAAACTTACCCCCTCACATTGGTTCAAAGTTTTTTCATTCTTCATCAAGAATCTCTTTCACCTAGCAATAGGGGGAAGGTATGCATTCTTGTGAACTCCTTCCCTTCTTTGGTAGAAGATGCTATATTTGTTCAAGAAAATCCTCTTGGAGGTAGATGTCCTTGGAGAAAAGATCTCTTCTCCTCCAAGGATCTACTTTACACTTGTTGCAAGATATCTCCTTTTCAACTATCTTACCATTGCTTGAAGAGTATTCCCTCTCTAGCTTATATTTATGGCATTTTTGCATAAAGGATATCTCGTTGGTTTTTCAAGGTTTGTATCCTTGTTTCTAAGCTTCCTTAAGACATCAACATAGGGTTATGTTGACATCTTAAGGGGGGGCACCAAGATCGCTCCCTTTGTACTATATTGTACTATATTTTTGCATGTCTTAAATGGGGTGTTCATTCTTGAAACCAAATACATCATTTGATATATGTATTTTACGAGGTAACACATCACCAAAACCAGAGCATAACTCTTACATGGGATATCCTTGAAATGAGGTATGTATCTGTCATTCATCCCTTGCAATTTAATACATTTGCTCCTTGGCATTAGTACACACACTTGCACACAAAACACCCCTTGGCATTTTCATTTATATTACATGCTTTAAACAAGTTGAATCACACATAAAAATAAAGGAAACAAACTCTTAAATGGTGTGCTATACCCTTGAAACCAAACATCACTTGAACACACGCATGAAGATAAGTGGAACTAGCGAAATAGAGATAGGCTATTTCCCCTCTCCTCCCCAACATGGATCACCTAGATGCAAACATGTAGGGACGAGGTATCTATGTTCCCTTTTATCTCTCTCATCATTCTTATCATGGATCACTTAGATAAATGGGTAAGTGTGCAAAGATTGTGTGCAGAAAAGTGAACACACACCTAAAAAAACTTGTAAAAATAGGCATTGCGATCGTGGTACTAAAAATTCAAATCACCTCATACGTACTAAGGTTCGTTGTCCCCGACCCTAAAGGGACAAAAGCATGTATGGGGTTCTTTTTTAAAAATGACTGCGTACGCACTGCTTTAGGACTTAGCATCGCATACACGCCGATTTAGGACTTAGCATTGCATATGCAGTTTTAAGTCCTAAAACAGCGCGTATGTGGTACTTGTCAATATTTTTTTTTTTGGCAGACTATGTTTTACTTTTCATGCGGCTGTGAATTGGAAATTGGGGTTTTTTCTCGCTAAACCATGCACGGGCTCGCTCTTTTCTCATCCAAACGCCATGGATCAAGGTTGGTTTTTCTTGATTTTTGTTTTTATTTCGTATTTGTTCAATTTTTTTTACGTTTTGAATTTAATTTTTTTTTATTTTGATTAGGATTTTTAATTTTTTGTTACACAAACCAAATTCTAAAAATACACAACAAGAACAACAAGATGCACCCTATGGAAACCCCGAACAAAACCTACAGAATACACCTCTAGCTCCTCCTTTTGACTCTACACCTAATACACAAGAGCAATTGCTTAATCAGTTAGGGCAAAACACAACTAAAATAAATAAACTGATTAATAAATTGAAAACATCTTAGCTTGAGCAGCATAAATCCCTTGCTACTAGCCTAGAAACATTAGCTAGTGGTGCCACTATAGTTTCCACTCAAATTAAAAAATGGGGAAACTATAGGGACAGGTGTCACCAATTTTATGCTAGTGGGTTATCATATGAGGGAGTGAAAAACAAAAACATTAGTAAACAACAAATATGTGCCCTTTTTGTTGATCCTAAAACTGGTCAGTCATTACCTCTTAATGCAAACAGGTTTCCCATATGTTGGTGTACCAATGTGTAGATAAAGAATCTTTTTTGGCAGAGATGGTGGACAGTCTTTGACAAACTACCTTGTAATAATTTTGAGGTGCCAATGTATTTTTTGAGGAAAGTATACTATGATTTTGTCCTCAATGTGCTGCCTAATTATTTTGACATGAGAGAGTTCCATGGTAGAGGTGGTGGATTCGCCCAAGATAGACCTGGATCCTATAGGCGAGTAGCCCATGAGAGTCATTGCCCCCTAGAACCCAAACCCAAGGTGCATTTGACTATCCTAGTAGACTTGAAAGAGGCGATGAAGATATAGACTCTTTAGGTAGCCACAACATTTACTGATGCGATCATCCAACATTTATCAAACCCTCTTGTACCAGATGATGCACCATTAGTTGTTGCAGGTGGTGCTAGTGAACCCATTCAGTATGTGTGTGCCACTTGCTCAGGGATATGCATAGGGATGGATGACGAGGTCACTGTAGATGGATCCACATCCCATTCGTTCATTATTTAAGGGAGTAGATGTTAGACCCGTACGACTAAGGATGTGGCACTAATGGATGAATTGATGGACATGTTGTCATCCGCAAACACAGGTGTGCTGATTTTAATTCATAGCATTTTATTTATCAGTCACTTAAAATTTGTAATTGTAAATGAATTTCATTTATAGATCAATTTAAATTGATATAAATAATATGCATTTCAGGATGTAGCAGTAGTATTATGATATTCTTCCTTCGGTTACTATAGTGGCAACTTCGATTATTGAGGTATAAATTTTGTAACATGTTAAAATAGAATAAAACACTTTGAATTCAAAAAAAAATACAAAATATACTAACTCTCTTTAATTCTTGACAATCTTTTATTTTTAGGCATTGTCAGGGGACCAAATGTCCCAGATTGATGATGTCACGTTCTCGACCATCGATTTTAGCCTACAAGGCTATATGGTATCATATTTTGTACACCTTATTTTATGTATTCTTTTGATGGAATATGCAAGTCATTTCATTTTAGATTTGTTAAATTATGTTTAATATCATCTGTACTAATATCTCAGGTTAATTTTTCTTTTCAAGGGTACCCCCCCCCCTGTTTCTAGGCCTCGTCCTCAACAAATGAAATACTCGAGTACGCCAAAATGTGGGAAGAAGGTAACTCAACACAATTTTAGCTGTACAATTGTTTGAAAAGGTTGAAATTGCCTTAGTTGGGATTTGTAGATTGATTAGTGTTTTTTGTTTATTTTATATGTACAACGCCCATTGAGCCATGTAGATATGTTGAATGCACCTGATATGCTCGAGGATTGAGTGAGGTCAGAGGTATGTATCTCTACTTTATTTTATTTATTTGATGATTATACTCACGTGTGATAGTTCTGATACTTAATATAAATACTGTAAAGCGGAAAATCGCGGTCGAACCCTAGTTGGTCTCCCCTCTTCTAACTCCAAGGAGAGAGAAGGGAGGTTTGCTAGGATTCGATGGGTTTTCACTTAGGGGGAAGACTTTACATTCAAAAGAGGGGTTGAAACTCATAAGATTCAATCCCACACGATGTAAGATTGGATGCTAAATGAATTTCAAGGGTTAGGAAAGCAAGGCTACCCTCTTTTGTAAAGAATGTTGATTAAGGAAATTAAGCTAAGGATGCATAGAAAGTCATAAAGATTCGCTTATAAACTGAGTTCGGGTTATAGGATGAAGCTGCGGACCTGGAATTAGCAGTAAAATGTCGATACGGCGCTGTCCTGCAAATTTGAGCAAAAGTTGTCGGGACGATGGCGCTCGGCGCCACGGTCCTCCGAAAAATCTGCGAAACGAAGGGGGATCTATTCGTCTCTGCACAAGGATTCCAGATCTTCAATCTCAGCTGCGTACCTACAACCTACACATAGAAAAGCGAAGATGATTGGGGGGTTAGGGATTAGGGGTTTGCCTTTAGGTCAAACCCCGGTTTTGGAATTAACCAAGAAATGAGCAAGAGCTGTAAATGTGAATGACTGTAAAACAAGTACTAATACCTTGTTCTAAGGATGTTTGTATCCTTATGTGCAAAGGTTTAGATGTTGTATGTTGTATGTTGTATGTTGTATGTTGTATGTGATCTCCTCTTCAATGGTTGAATCCTTGTCTTGAATGCAACACTTAGCCTTGAATGGAGACTTGGAATGATCAATTGCTTGAATGCTTGAATGCTTGAGTATAATTTCCACGCCTTTTCCATCATATCGAATGAAAGAGGAAAATGTAGTTTATATACTTGTCATTTAGGGCTGATAGACTGATTTTCCCGACCTTAGGCCGACCAGGGAAGTATATTTCCAAATTGCAATAAAAAAGACCCGATATCACTTAGGAAACCGGGCCCAAAATAGGACCCAGGGACTAGGGCGCTGGGCGCCCTGGTCCTGAGGGACCAGGGCGCTGGGCGCTCTGGTCCCGCCTCCCGGGACATCAGGGTGCAAGGAGGTTCAGGCCAGGGTGCTTGAAAAATGCAGTTTTCAGTGTCGTGAGCAAGTTTTGGGGTCTCCATTCAGGTTGCATGTTGCGTCGCTATCGTGAAGACCGAAATGCAGTCGAAATTGCAAGTGTCGCAATTTTAGGACGCTACATTTAACCCCCACTTTAGCGGGAGTATGTATGCTCATACTTCCGGTAAAGTACAAGGAAACAACGTTGAAAGACTTTCACCACGTCAAGGAGGCAAGATACACCAAGCCCCCAGTGGACTAAGGATCTTACAACTTCGATTGACAAAGTAAAAGGGAAGATCACGAGGAAGAACCATGACTGTCAGTAGTAAGGTTCCCTTACTATGAGTCATGCAAAAGAAATACCAAAAATCTTCAAGACAAAGCTAAGTTTGCCAAGAAATTTTCAAGTATCTTTGAAAGGATAGACAGGGTGTATGCCCCCCTACGTTAAAGCGATCGCACACGCCTCAACGGGGGTGATTGTTTTAACGTAGTGATACACATAAGAAATGAGAAAGGAAAAAGGAGCACGTTATCGCAAGGATTTAGCCCCCAAGTGTGAGATAAGCCCAAGGATAATAGACACAAAGCACAAGGTGACTTCGCTTTCCTTGGGGTCAGTATGCTGTATGATAAGTCATGTATATATATCATATGTATGTATGCATAATTGTTCTTCATTCCCCAATCAAGGAAGGTCACCTAGAAGAAGGGAACACATGTGTCTTTTGAGTCAACATGAGAGAGATCGAGAGATCTCAATGCTTTGCATCGTCCTCAAGTAGACAACACTAAGGACGACAAATAGAAGAATGAGAATAACATATAGAAGAAGTAACAAAAGAGAGGGGGAGAGAGTCTGCTATGCTAATGTAACTAGTCTAGCATGTCATCTACCCCCCGATCTTGCTGATCAATGTTTCGGGAAGGCAGGGAACACGCTAGAGGAGGAACATCCAACACAGCAGATGGAGCTATCACAAGATCCAAACAAGGGCTATGTTCATGTTCCAAGCCACATTGTTCTTGTCTAGGAGCTAGGATAAGTGCTTTAGAAAATTCATTAGATAAATGGTTATCAACATCAACAAGTTCATATTCACTATCAGAAGCAAAGGGAGTAACATTTTCATCTATATCATCATCAAGATTTATAAAAATAGGATCTTTAACTCGCACAGGATCAAGACCATCATGCATCTTATGTTTAGGAGATTTAGGCTCAATATCCGGCTGAGGGGAAAATGGAATAATGCTTGTTGAAGGTGTTTGTGGAGATTGCAAAGTTTGAGAAGCAGCTGCTTGAGCCCTAAGACGACGCTTTCGTCGACGTTCCCGTGCAGAACGATTACGTCTAGTCTTAGTAGGAAGTGTAGAAGATAGAGGAGGAGGAATGTTCTCATCCCTATCACTTGGGTGTTTAGGTTGTGGTCTCTTAGGCTGGATAATAGGAGAAGAAGAAGGTCTCTTCTCTCTATAGAAGGCAGGAGGAGGAACTGCTCCATATAAAGGAGGAGTTTTTGGTTTAGGAAGAAGACCAAGTCCATCATGACGAGGAGGTCTAGGTCTATTTTTAGAAGATTTATTAGGCATAGACATAGTCGCATCCATAGGGACGGGTTGGGAATCTTCTTGGGGAAAGACATTAGTTTTGTCTTTCAAAGGAAGAATTTCCTTCTCAAGAATGATAGGAATGTCAAGTTTAGGTGCTCTAGGTTCACTTAGAGATAGGATCATATCTGTTTTCCACTTTTGATAAGATTTGAAAAGATGATCACTTCGCGGAGGAAGAGATTGGAATTGTTTAGGCCAAAAGTAATCAATAGGAACACTAGAGGTTCTTTCAGCTGGTTTAAAGAGACTATGATTGACAGTAACAACTTCACCATTATGAGGAAATTTCAAACACTTATGAATAGGAGAAGCAATAGCTTTCATGGAAGATAGCCAAGGATAGCCAAGCTTCACATGAAATTGTTCGGAAGATGGAATAATAGCAAAGTTCACATCAAGAGATTTGTTATGGACCTCAATAGGCAATGTAATAGAACCAATTGCAGGAGAAGAAAATGCATCAAATAATTTCACAATCACATCTGTTTTGTCATAGATCACTTGATTCAATTGCAAAGTAAAAAGAAATTCTTCAGTAATAACATTAACCATGCACGAAGGATCAATAAGCACTCCACGGCAAGGCATGTTCTTGACTTTTGCAACTATGTATAAAGGACCATCAGGTGCCCTAATGGTTTCGCTAGAATCAAATGTGATGGAAGGTTCTTTAGGGTTTTCTTGCTGCTCTACAAAGTTAATCACATTCGGAGTCATAGACACAAGACCATCAGATGAGAAAGAGGAATCATTAGCCTCAATCACATTAGAAGTATGAGAAGTATGAGAAGGTAATGGATCAGTAAAAATCTGAAGATTTTGGTTAGGAGGAGCTACAGATGTGTTGCCTTTATCATTCACTCCAGAAACAGAAATAGTATTATTATCAATCAAATCTTGAATTTTACCCTTTAGAGAAAAACATTTTTCAGTATCATGCCCAGGCTGACGATGAAAGTGACAAAAAGCTTTGTGATCAAAATAAGGTGAAGTAATCTTTGCAGGATCAATTTGTCTTATAGGAGGAAGGGTAAGCACATTTTGTCCCAATAACTTATTCATAATATCATGCAATGATTCATTCAAAGGAGTATACTTTCTTTCTTTCCTGAAAAATTTAGAAATCGGAGGCACACCTGATGCTGCATTCACATTGTTGTTGATGATGTTTTCATTGAATTTGATGGAATCTCTGTTCGGTTTAAACTTCCCAAATGGTTGTTGACTGTTATCACCCTTATCACTCGGAGCCATAGGATGTGATTGTTCCATTTGACTCACAGTCAGTTGATAATTGTGAAGAGTGGCACACAACTGTTGGAAAGAAGTAAACTCAGAAAAGAGAAGTTTGTCTCGAATATCTTTTTGCAAATTAGAAATAAAGATTCTTTGAATATCATTGTCAGGCACTGGAAAAGAAATTTGAGCATACAAATGCTTATATCTACCAATGAAATCAGTCACTTTTTCTTTAACACCTTGTTTACAATGCATTAAATCAATCAAAGTAACTTTAGGACTTATATTATTTTGAAATTGTTGAATGAAAGCATTTGCAAGTTGTTCGAAAGAAGTAATAGAATAAGAAGGCAACGAGCAATACCATTGTAGGGCTTTGTCTCTTAATGTTCTAGTGAATAGTTTTGCAAGCAACCTTTGGTCATAAGCAAAATCAGTACATATTGTTTGAAAAGTCTTAACATGTGTTAGAGGATCTCCTTTACCATTATAAAGTTCCAAATGCGGGATTTCAACATGTTTAGGAGGAATAGCTCGAACAATGTCAAGAGAAAGTGGGCTCGCAACATCAAATGTGGGCACACTAAACTTAGATTGATTCATAGAGGCAATTTGTTGCTGTAACGAAGAGACAGTTTGTGCAAGACTATTAATGGTAGCTTCAGTCGAAGAGTTCATATTAGGTGTGTTAGATTGAGATGGAGGTGTGATGTTATTGAAAGAAGGTAAAGAATAAGGTGGTGGGACCCTATGATAGTCAACCATAGGGGATGATTGGATAGGAGGAACACTACAAGGAGGAATGGAATGGTTAAATGAATTGCCCCCTTGTGTCATGTTCATTTGTGAAGATGTAACAGGAACACTTATTGAAGGAATGAATGAAGAAGTCGGATTAAATGAAGGAATAGGGTTAATTGAAGAAGGAGGATTGCCCCCATGACTAGTAATCACAGGAGGAATGTCTTGTATAGAGGTAGCCATGATGTTTGATGTAAAGGTAGGTAAACTAGCAATAGAAGTGGTCAAAGGAATAGAATGATTGTCTTGTGTAGGAGGTTGTGTATAACCTAAAGATTCAGCACAACTCTTCAGAGGCATCACATTCGAATCCACAATGTGTGCGATACCATGTAAAACATCAATTCCATTCTTATCACTTTGAAGCATACGTTTTAGACCCTCAATTAAAGGAAGAGCTTGACTATCGGGATACTCATGAGACATCCATTGGTGAAAATCGTCAAATTGGTTATCCAATTTGGAAAGTTGTTCAACAGAAACTTCATGGGGAGCTTCTTCATCATTAGGAGGATTAGAGGAATTACCCATGTCCTCGTTAAAAAGACTACTCAAATTAGGTTCCATCTCCTCAGTAGTTAAACCTCGGAAAGACTTAATTCTACGGCTTCGTCTAACGGGAATAGTGTAAGTAGGGCTTATTGTTGTAAAACTCATGCACTAGAGAGAGAGAGAAGATTTTGATTTTAGAGGTAGCAATTTTCAGTAAAACCAGCCAATCTTCCAGATTTAAGCTGTTAAATGCAATCACAACAGTCTCCCGAAATTTCAGAAAAAATGTTCGGGACCGTGGTGCTCGGAGTGTAACACGGTCCTTGCAACTTTTTTTGAAATTTGCAGGGATGAAAGGTATGATGATTTTAGAGCTAATCTAAAAAAATTGAGGGATCTTACGATCTGTAGATAGGCCAAATTAAAGTTGCAAATTCAAAATTGAACCCTACCAAGATTGTCGAAAAATGCAAAATTTGAATTTTGAAAAAGAGAGGGAAACTGAAATTTTGAATTTTATGATTTTAGAGGGAATGTCAAGAGCAATGCAAATTTTGAAATTTGAAAATTGACTCAATTTCACGCAAAATTCAATTTTGAAAGCGGAAATCAAAGTTGTTGTAATTAGGCACTTAATTTCAAAAGTCACAAAATGCAAATATTTGAATAAAGCACTGAAATTTCGAATGAATGCAAATACAATTTTCAGATCTAAGACAGTAAGAACACAATTTTGACACAAAATTTCAGTTTCGATAATTTTTGAATGATTAGGAGCCTTAGACCAAGCAATCACAAGACCAACTTTGACTGTAATTTTGAAAGTGTTATAATTGACAAAATCAGCCAAAATTCTGGATTTTAGCAGGAAAATACAGCAAGATCTCGCTCCCGAAATTTTGGAAAAAATGTCGGGGACGATGGCGCTCGGAGTGCAACACGGTCCTCGCAACTTTTTTCCAAATTTTCAGGGATGAAAGATATTGTGATTTTATTGCGGAATCCAAAGTTACAGCTGATTTGGAGATGTTTTGATCGGTCAAATTGTCGGACAAAGGTTGAATCAAGACGGTTTCAAAAATTAGGGTTTTGACTTTTAACCACTTAATTTTCAGAATTAAAGCACCAATATGAATTGATAATTTGTAATAGAAGGACAGATCTGAAACAAGCATTAACATTTAGACATTTCGCAAGTTTAATTACTAAAAAGAAATTTTAGGGTTTTAATGCAATCACCTCTAAAACTTTGCAAAAGATCAAACATGGAAATGTAATCAATTTTTTCAGATCTAAGCATGAAAAATCAGAAAGGATGTTCACGTCGGGTTCACCAAAATGTAAAGCGGAAAATCGCGGTCGAACCCTAGTTGGTCTCCCCTCTTCTAACTCCAAGGAGAGAGAAGGGAGGTTTGCTAGGATTCGATGGGTTTTCACTTAGGGGGAAGACTTTACATTCAAAAGAGGGGTTGAAACTCATAAGATTCAATCCCACACGATGTAAGATTGGATGCTAAATGAATTTCAAGGGTTAGGAAAGCAAGGCTACCCTCTTTTGTAAAGAATGTTGATTAAGGAAATTAAGCTAAGGATGCATAGAAAGTCATAAAGATTCGCTTATAAACTGAGTTCGGGTTATAGGATGAAGCTGCGGACCTGGAATTAGCAGTAAAATGTCGATACGGCACTGTCCTGCAAATTTGAGCAAAAGTTGTCGGGACGATGGCGCCCGGTGCCACGGTCCTCCGAAAAATCCGCGAAACGAAGGGGGATCTGTTCATCTCTGCACAAGGATTCCAGATCTTCAATCTCAGCCGCGTACCTGCAACCTACACACAGAAAAGCGAAGACGATTGGGGGGTTAGGGATTAGGGGTTTGCCTTTAGGTCAAACCTCGGTTTTGGAATTAACCAAGAAATGAGCAAGAGCTGTAAATGTAAATGACTGTAAAACAAGTACTAATACCTTATTCTAAGGATGTTTGTATCCTTATGTGCAAAGGTTTAGATGTTGTATGTTGTATGTTGTATGTTGTATGTGATCTCCTCTTCAATGGTTGAATCCTTGTCTTGAATGCAACACTTAGCCTTGAATGGAGACTTGGAATGATCAATTGCTTGAATGCTTGAATGCTTGAGTATAATTTCCATGCCTTTTCCATCATATCGAATGAAAGAGG
The DNA here is from genome assembly GCF_030272615.1 of Cryptomeria japonica. Classification (NCBI taxonomy): domain Eukaryota; kingdom Viridiplantae; phylum Streptophyta; class Pinopsida; order Cupressales; family Cupressaceae; genus Cryptomeria; species Cryptomeria japonica. The sequence continues at coordinate 810,742,541 of NC_081409.1, read as the reverse complement.
AAAATGTAGTTTATATACTTGTCATTTAGGGCTGATAGACTGATTTTCCCGACCTTAGGCCGACCAGGGAAGTATATTTCCAAATTGCAATAAAAAAGACCCGATATCACTTAGGAAACCAGGCCCAGAATAGGACCCAGGGACCAGGGCGCTGGGCGCCATGGTCCTGGAGGACCAGGGCGCTGGGTGCTCTGGTCCCACCTCCCGGGACATCAGGGTGCAAGGAGGTTCAGGCCAGGGTGCTTGAAAAATGCAGTTTTCAGTGTCGTGAGCAAGTTTTGGGGTCTCCATTCAGGTTGCGTGTTGCGTCGCCATCGTGAAGATCGAAATGCAGTCGAAATTACAAGTGTCGCAATTTTAGGACGCTACAAATACAAATCCAATAGCCAACAAGATGAGAGGGGGGGGTGAATCATACAAATTTAATCATCCATAAAACATCAGATTCAACCTCAGTAACATATATATCAGTCATATAATCAAAACTGTCAAACATGTAAACTCATGAACAATATAAACCTCATAACACCAGATTTAACGTGGAAACCCAAATAGGGAAAAATCACTGTGGGATTTCGAACCCACTAAGAAATATACTCTTCTAGAGTATGCTCGGTTAAAAGCAAATCCTATTAAAGATTACAAACACATTGCTAGATGTGACCCAGTTAAGGGATTTCCCTCAGATCTGTTAGGATCTTCACTTTGTTAGAAGTGACCTTGTCAAAGGATTTCAAAACACTCAATCAGAATATCACCTTGCTAGAGGATTTACATATAAGACTGTTAAGTCCACTCGGTTAAGAGATTTTCTATCACTTTTACAAAATAACAGTAATAAAAATCTATCTGCAACTTCACATCTAAAATGCTAAAGAAAATTCTTATTTGTTCAATAAAATCTAGACATAGAACTAATCTTGTCTATCTGTTAGGCTTCTATACTCTATTATTCTAACAGGTCTTCAAGCTTCTATGCTCAGTAATCACTATGTAGCATCCCTATGCATACACTTGCCTGGATACATTGTTTATCAACAGTTCCCTATTTATAAACAATTAGCTAACTACTTAATCTCCTTGATCACATTTCCCATGATTAACAATTAGCTAACTCCTTAATCTCGTTGATCACATTTCACCTGCTCCTTTGATTTGATTGACAATCTCCTTTAGTCTTGTACTGTACTGAGTTATATTCTCACCTTCATTCATCCTCATGGATTCAAGTTGTCCTCTTAGACTGTCTACTTCTTCTCTTTGAACATGTTCATCTCCTCCATAAACTGATATGAGCTTATCCCACATTGCCTTTGCATCATTACAGCCTTCTAGATCATTAAACTCTGAATCGGTCAATGCAAATGTTATTTCAATCATTGCTTTCAGAATATGTTCTTGCTTCACCTTTATCTCTTCAATAGTCAATGGATAGGTGCTCGGTGTGACAAAATCATTCTCCAGATAGTATACAACATATTCTCCAACTCTTGATAGATGTAGCTTCATCCTTTTCTGCCATGTAGAGAAACTTGACTTGTTCAGCTTCAGGGCATCCTTCTTATACATCTTTGGCTCTTTAACTCAAGTGCCTTTAAACTTTCCTTCTAGAGTCCAAAGCTCTGATACCAATTGATAGTTCTGATACTTAATATAAGTATAGATCCAATAGCCAACAAGATGAGAGGGGGGGTGAATTATACAAACTTAATCATCCATAAAACATCAGATTCAACCTCGGTAACATATATATCAGTCATATAATCAAAACTATCAAACAAGTAAACTCAAAAGCATATGAACAATATAAACCTCATAACACCAAATTTAACGTGGAAACCCAAATAGGGAAAAACAACTATGGGATTTCGGACCCACTAAGAAATATACTCTTCTAGAGTATGCTCGGTTAAAAGCAAATCCTGTTAAAGATTACAAACACATTGCTAGATGTGACCCAGTTAAGGGATTTCCCTCAGATCTGTTAGGATCTTCACTTTGTTAGAAGTGACCTTGTCAAAGGATTTCAAAACACTCAATCAAAATGTCACCTTGCTAGAGGATTTAGATATAAGACTGTTAAATCCACTCGATTAAGAGATTTTCTGTCACTTTCACAAAATAACAGTAATAAAAATCTATCTGCAACTTCACATCTAAAATGCTAAAGCAGATTCTTATTTTTTTCAATACAATCTACACATAGAACTAATCTTGTCTATCTGCTGGGCTTCTATACTCTATTATTCTAATAGGTCTTCAAGCTTCCATGCTCGGTAATCACTATGTAACATCTCTATGCATACACTTGCCCGCATACATTGTTTATCAACAGTTTCCTATTTATAAACAATTAGGTAACCGCATAATCTCCTTGATCACATTTTCCATGATCAATCATAGCCATCAGATCTTCAATCTTGTCCGTGTTCAATGCATCTTTCGATCTGAAAATGTTTTACACCACCTTGGAACTTGTAAAATAGTCTTGGAACTTGTGTTAGGGTACTGCGGTTCAATCTGAGCTATAGATCTTTATGCTGACTTTTCATTGCCTTAGATTCGTTAACAAACTTCTTCCATGGCTTACCAATCATTGATCCACTCCAGCTTATCAGCTTCCTTCATTAAATACTGCATGAAAACATTTAATGCTTTCTTTTATAGCTCGGTTACAACTCGGTAACAACTCGATGAATACTAAACTTCACTCAGTAGACATTCCGCCTTCATTAACCGATAGCGATAACCTTAGGGTTTATCGACTAGGTTCCTTAGGGTTTACCGACTAGGTTCTTTGCTTGATAACATAGTATAGTATTATCCCTTACAATTTAGAACATATGTATGATGTTAAAACAATCTAAAACATCATGATCTCATCATTGTCTGACTCGGTAGTAGTTGCCCATTGAATACCTTATTCATCATATTCTTTCCTATGTCTTTTACCGACTTCCTTATAATCTTCATATCATACTTCTCAAGATATGGCAACATCATACTGAATTAGAAAATTAATTTCTTGACATCAATGACAAAATAATAATATCAAGATAGAAATGCCAACAATCTTTCATTGTTTGTTATAATGTGATATTGCCAACAACGTGTACATGTGAACTTGTGATAAATTATAATCTTAACATTTTTTCATATAGGAAATATCCATAGCTACTTCATCAATGACGAGCCCTCCTCTGTGTACTAGAGAAGCATCTCAGGCTCTGGTACTATTTTGTTTCATATAGTAATTATTTTTAACCTACAATACTTATCATTATATTAATTTATTTAATCTTTTATCATTTTTCATATAGGTAATAGCAAGAGTTGATCCATCAATGGTGAGCCCTCATCGGTCTATTGGAGAAGCATCTCAAGCTTTGGTACACTTTTTTTCTCTATATTATATATTTTTAGTGTTTTTGATGCATATATGTTAGTACATTGTATTAAATTTATATTTAATCTACAATAGCCCCCTTCCTGGTACGACCATAGCTTGGAGCCTTTGAAGTTTGTGTATGAGAAAACTCCTAAGATTGACAAGGAGAAGAGAGCGAAGACATTAGATCTGAGATCAGCCAATGAGGTCATCTACATTTCAATTGCAAAGAAATTATAGATAAATGTATAGTTATATTAATAATTTTGAACTATTTTCTACAAAAGGATTCTAACTTGGCTTTTGAATTGTAGTTTTGCAGCCATTTATAGAGTTGCGTACTGCATTGAAGAGGATAGATTGTGATGATCCACCACATGTATGGATTATATAGTATTAGTTGTGGTCATTGAATGACCAATACATATAGATATATTCTACATTTTTATTGTATATAGATTTGGACATGGCATATGCCACATTTTTGTAATACTTGTATTGACTTGGCATACATGCCTTTTTTGATATATATAAATGTTGATATTTGATCTAATAAATGTGTATTGAGTTCATTATTGTGAATTCATTGTATTTGGTGGTTGTCCTTTTATAAAGTTAAATGATTATTTGCCCATGTAATCAACAATATGAATATAAACAACAAAATTCTATGATATAAAACATTGCAATCATGGAATATGATTTGATAAACTTTCTAAAATGTTGAATTAACCCTACAAAACTCTTTGTATTGAGTTCATTATTGTGTATTCGTTGTATTTGGTGGCTGCCCTTTTATAAAGTTAAATGAATATTTGCCTATGTAATCAACAATATTAATATAGACAACAAAATATATGATATAAAACATTGCAATCATGGAATATGATTTGATAAACTTTCTAAAATGTTGAATTAACCCTACAAAAATCTATGTTTCAATGAAGATTAAATTCAATGGTTATGGCCAGATTTGATCCATGGTAATGATCAGTGGATGCTTTTGATTCCTTTCATTTATATTTATCACTGTGTGTGGTGCGAGAGCACCCTCATGCTCGCAATGGTCAAATTTTGGTTCTCATCTTGTTTTACCATTGCTTTATCTAAATAAGGTAATTTGGGGCCATTAATGATCATTTGAAGCCATTTGTGAAAGTTTCGGGTAATTTGGATAAAAGTTGCTCAATAGTTGTCAAAGTTGTCAAAGTTTGGGCTCATTTGGATAAAAGATGTAAAAGTTGTGCTCAGTTGTTGTCAAAGTTGCTCACTTATTGTCAAAGTTGCTCACTTATTGTCAAAGTTGCTCAGTTGTTGTCAAAGTTTCTCACTTGTTGTCATGCTCAGTTGTTGTCAAAGTTGTCAAAGTTGTCAAAGTTGCTAGATAGGCTAGAATTGATTATGTTTGTCGTGTACACAAACCAACGCCACGAGAACATCCAAGTGGTCATTTTTGTGCTAGGAAAGCTCTTTTCATACTTTCCAAAGCATCGGAACGTCGAGAGCCATACCCTACCAACGCGACCTCTCAAGTGCCCTAAGTCCAAAAAACTATCAAAATTTGATGGATTGTTTCTCCCAATCTAGGATACATATGATCAATATATTTTAACTTGTAGTGTCACATGAGGCTCATCTACAATGACCTATCTTTGTTTCTAACGACTCGGAGCCATTTTCAAATGGTAGCATTTTTTTACCTACTATAAAAATTATCATTGGCATGCAATGCAAAGTTGCAAGATAGGCTAGAATTGATTCCATTTGTTGTATGCACAAAACAACATCATGTGTATGTCTGAGTGGGTAGTTTTATGCTAAGCATGCTCCTTTAGTACCTCCCAAAGTGTTGGAACGTCGAGAGCCATACCCTACCAACGCGATCTCTCAAGTGCCCTGAGTCCAAAAAACTGTCAAACTTCGATGAAATATTTCTCCCAATCTAGGATACATATGATCAATCATTTTGAGCCTGTAGTGTCACATGAGGCTCATCTACAATGAACTATCTTGGTTTTTGATGACTCGCAGCCATTTTCAAATGGTAGTGTTTTTCACTTGCTGCAAAAAACTGTCAATGGCAAAGTTGCAAGATAGGCTAGAATTGATTTTGTTCATCGTGTGTACAAACCAACATCATGATCACATCTGGGTGGGTAGGTTTATGCTAGGAATGCTCTTGTCATGCCTCCCAAAGTGCAAGAATGTCGAGAGCCATACCCTACTCGCGCGATCTCTCAAGTACCTTGAGTCCAAAAAATTATCAAACTTTGACGAACTATTTCTCCCAATCCAGGATACATATGATGGATCCATTTGAACGTATAGTGTCATGTGAGTATCATCTACAATGACCTATCTCGGTTTCTGATGACTTAGACCTATTCTCAAATGGTAGCATTTTTTTAGCTGCTGCAAAAACTATTAATGGCATGTAGTGTAAAGTTGCAAGATAGGATATAAGTGATTCCATTTTTCATGTGCATAAACCAACATCACAAGTGTGTCCGGTTGGGTAGTTTTATACTATACATTCTCCTAGCGTACCTCCCAAAGCGTCGGAATGTCGAGAGCCATACCCTATCGGCACGATCTCTCAAGTGCCCTGAGTCCAAAAATTTATCAAATTTTGACAAACTATTTCTCCTAATATAGGATGTATATGATCAATCTATTTGAACCTATAGTGTCATGTGAGGCTCATCTATAGTGACCTATCTCGGTTTTTGATGACTTGGAGCCATTTCCAAATGGTAGTGTTTTTTCACCTACTGCAAAAATCGTCAATGGCATGCAGTGCAAAGTTACAAGATAGGTTGGAATTGATTGCGTTCATCGTGTGCACAAACCAACATCACAAGAATGTGTAGGTGGGAAGTTTTATGCTAGGTATGCTCCTATCATTCCTCTCAAAGCATCGAAACGTCGAGAGCCATACCCTACTGGCGCAATCTCTCAAGTGCCCTGAGTCCAAAAAATTGTCAAACTTTGACAGACTATTTATCTCAATCCAAGATACATATGATTGATCCATTTGAACCTGTATTCTCACATGAGGCTCCTCTATAATGACCTATCTCGGTCTCTGACGACTCGGAGCCATTTTCAAATGGTAGCATTTTTTCACCTCATGCAAAAATCGTCAGTTGCATACAATGCAACGTTGCAAGATAGGCTAGATTTGATTTCATTCATCATGGGCACAAACCAACATCACAAGCGCATCCAGGTGGGCAATTTTATGCTAGGAATGTTCTTGTTGTGCCTCTGAAAGTGTCGAAAGTGCCAAAATTGTAGAGTCATACCCTATCGACATGATGTAGAAGTTGCTTAACAACGTTTTTTACAATAATGATAATTTTTGCTCAAATTGTATCTAGACTCAATCTATGACTCCCATGACCCAATAATGACTCAAATAATTGATCTTTTCACATCACATAAACTCAAAACATAGTCACAAAAAATAGTCACAACACATAGTCACAAAACATAGTCACAAAACATTTTCACATATTATTCAAAAATTTGCCTCTAAATATGGACAAATCAGCTCTTGGCTATTTAAATATACAAAAAAATGTGTTACAAATCATCTCATGGGATTTTATACAAAATTTGGCATTTAGATATGTGTGATTCAGCTCATTGCCATTTTAATATTCAAAATTTGGCATCTAAATATGTACAAATCAGTTCATGGCCATTTAAAAAAAGAGAATTATGCCCCTAAACATGTAAAAATCAGCTCATGGGCATTTATATAAACAAAAAACGAATATAGAATAATTCGTCGATGATTTATACAAAAATATCAAAATCATTCTACTCTTAATCGTAGAATCAATCAAGTGAGCCTTTGGGATTGGCTCTAACCCGTATTGTGTCAAGTATTGCCTCGTGGTCACATTCATGAACTTTCCATAAAATATTGTTATGAGGTCTACCAAGATACTTCATCAAATGAATATTTGTTGCAACAACAAGGTTAGAGAAATGAAGAATATGTCTGTGTGTTTCAAAGTCCTCGAACAACCAAACATCAGAATTCTTTATAGGGTATCTTTGAAGCCATGTTCCTATCACGACAACAGACCCTATTGGGTACTCAATACCCTCTCCATCAATGATTGTGGTTGTCAATTTTCTTTTTGGCTCAACACAACAACACAAATAGTAATTTGTTCCTTCTTCATTGTTCTATTCTGCAAGAACTGGATACACATGACCTACATTTTATAAAGTGTTAATTAATACCAAAAATAAAGTATGATGCACAACAAAATGAACCAAAAAGAGTACTTGCAAAAAAATTAAATAAAAAAATCACTTGAATCCACTAGGTCAGATACATGGTCAAAATCCACTGATGTCTCCATCTGGCTCAATTGTAGTGCTTTGGGAATTTGATATGTATAAGTGGGAACCAACGGTCTACAAGACCATTTTTCAATCCACTCTTGTGATTCATATTCTTCCCACAAAAAATACATGCATGAAGAGAAAAAACATACCACGTGTCTCGTATAAATTACTAGTGAACTTGCATTTAAACTCATAAATGAGTGCATGTCACTCGATCCTGCAACTGTACAACAATATAGATAGTTTTCAATGTTAGATTCAATGATCAACCAAAAATATCTACAAACCATTGATGTACCTAGATTTCCTGGACCCATCATAGAGTTACACCATCACACAATTGTTTCTGCATCTATCAACTCAGCACCACCTTCGTACTTCAATTATTCTCTAGCTAGGGCTCTTTTTACACATGCTATTGCACCATCATACTCTCCCTTACCATATCCAGCCTCAGTGAAATTCTAAAACTATTGTACACCGCTTGTCATATGCATCCTTGTCAACCAATAAAACATCCTTGTATTCTTAAATTGTGCACTGCAATTATCTGACCATATTAAGTGTCGGCTGTATTGTATATTTATTTCCTTTAAATTATCATAGAAAACTTTAAAGCATCCTTGTACAAACTTTGATGAATGAGTACGATCATCACTTATGTAGAGGTTATACTCTCTTACAACCTTTCTATCCTCCTTTGTGATATCATCTGCATGCATGAATGTTATGTGCACAAAAATAGAAACTTGTGTAGAATGATAATACATAGATTGCACTTCATTTTGAGATTGTAGTGTATAATTTTCAGCAAAATCAACAATAGAAAATGGTGCCAAGAGGAAATGTGTCCTTACATAGCTTGAATTGTTCATCTAACCATAAAGCTCTATGTGTATGCATTATGTACTCATAAACTACTTTCTCTTGAAACATTTTCATAAATTCAGCTACACATATATCATTTTTCACTAACTCACATCTCTTCAAATATTTTCCATGTTTAACTCCATATGTGATTGTCTTGTATTTTCCAAAAGAAACTAGTTTCATACCAATTTCATGTGTGCTCTCCAAATCTACACATCTTGGTAAACATTGCAAACCACCACATATAGCATAAGAACCTTCCAAACAAGGCATCTTATAATAAATGCAACCATCATGTGTATTACATGGCACACTTGAAATAAATTCTCTTCCCGACTTAGGAGTTTCTTATAAATTGCATTCCTTTAAAGCATCGTTAGTGTGCAAAATAGAACAAATATGACAAAAAATATCATAGTGCATGAAAAATTCAATATGCGTCCTACAATAACACGTGGTGCATACATGATTAATCTTGATATAAAAAGGTTTTGCCATTTAAAAAAATCTTTGAGAAATTCTTATTTGAGGAAACTTTTCAAGGAATCTTTCATAAAAAATTTTTTGGTCATATCCAAATAGTATTTGGCATGTGGCTTGCGATTTGTAAACCCAATTCGCCTTCTAACAACATCTCTTTGGTTGGGCAAAACTCTTGTTTTGTCATGCCAAAAAATTTCAATTAATGTTCTTAGTGCATCGACAACAACCTTGTCTTTGCATGGTAGTCTACTTGAGAATGCCCAAAGAGAATTATTATTAGGTACCTCTATTTTCCCACCTCTATAATGCTTTACTTATTGTTGTTCTACTAATGTTTAATGACTTACTCGTTATGCTTATCAAACGATCCCTTTTTATTTTCTTGCACATTATGGTTGACGTAATGACATGTTGAGTAACATTAGAATCTTTAGTACATGATTTTGAACCAATAGCTTGATATACATCAAACAGATTTATCACAATAGTTCTTTCGTTGTTACTTTTGAATGATCTTAGGCCTAGAATTTTAATTGTCTCTCTAAAATTCATATTTTTAATCATTTGAAAAATTAATTGACATCTTGCAGTTTCATTTAAGTTTTCAAAATAGTTTTTCCATATTAATTTAACCATTGTCCTACAAGTTCGTTCATTCATTTTATTGAGCATTGGCTTCAATATATTCTCATCAATTTCAATTAGATAGTTTGGTGTCCTATGAATGATTCTAGGAGATGTTAACATCGATGCATTGTGTACATTCAATTCATCAAATAGAGTAGGTGTTTGTTCATCATTTCATTGATTATTTAGTGTGGTCTCTTCTTCAATTGCATTAGGTGCATTATGTTCATTTGGTAAACCAAATTGAGATGTTGAGGATGACATACCTTCTTGTCCCATTGTTCTTATGTCAAGTAATTTCTTCATATGTTGCCTTTGTCTTTCCTTTTCAGCCTCTCATTGTTCCATCATTCCTCGCTTATTCTTTCTTATGGTTGATATCGGTTGTCCTAAATAGAATCATATTACATATATGTAAACAAAAGTTCATAAACAATCAAATAACCATAAATATGCATCTTATCATTGTTTTTTTGAATCAAAACTATTAAACAATCATAATAACATTGACAAAACTAATAAGAACAACAATTCAATCATTTGAAATCATGCAAAAACAAAAAATTCACTTACTTGTGTTGGCATTTGCATGAAGATTGCATTAATGATATGTTATGTTTTCATTGATGTCAACTGAACCGGTAATGGTATTTATGATTTTTCTAATATTGTTGTTGTTATTGATATTGGCTTGTAACTGGTAGGAAGAGCTTTAAGGAAGATGTTGTAAACCGGTATGTTAGTTTATAAGTTGAACTGGTAAATCGGTGTATAAGGTTAAACCCTTTGTATGCAATGTAACCGGTAAACCCTACTAGTTATTTTTTTTGTTAAACCATAACCGATCAAGTTTGTTGGTTTAAGATCTAATGTTGAGTGGTAATGATGGAGACACATGTGAAAATTGTATGAGGATAAGTTCAGATTGTTTTGATGTGTTTGTTTGATTGTCTAGAGAATGAAAAAGGTGGATTGCATCTAATGCATAATGTGTGATGAGTTACAAAGTCCAATGAAGCAGTGATAATGGAGCGGTTACAATTTTCTTGAAGAATGTGTATTGATTGCTATGTAAATCCAACGGTCACACTTGAACTGATTTGTTTATAATCTCTATGAGCGAATTAGGTTTTTTTTGTGTTACCAACCTATTTGATTTGTATTTAAGGTCGATGAAGTTGTTGGTAAAAGTGTTGGCAAAGTGTTGGCTGAAATTAGCTGAGTGTGTGATTGCCTAATCAGAGAATGGATTTGCAGTTTGAGTAAAAGCAGATTGAAGCTTAAAAGGACCTAATCAAGAAAATGTAGTGCTATTCAAACAGATCAATAAAATCTATTATTTTCTAACAATTACAACAGAATTGAAACCCCCCAACCGGGTAAGCTCTAACAAGCTTGGTTACTTATCAAATCCTCTAACAAGGTGGTCCATTAGCTTGGATTCTCAAATCCTCTACTGAGGTTACTCCTAATAGGGTATTTTTCTTTTCATCAAGGTATTTTGTAAATCCCTTAATTGAGTGATTCCTAACAGGATCGGTTCTTAACAGGACTTATTGTAAAATTTGTAACAAGCTTGGCTCCTAATAGGGCAAACTTCAAAACAGTTCAGATAGCTATCTTGTGAGTCTCATCTCACTGTTGTTTTTACCTATTTGGGTTTTCCCCGTATAAACATTTATGTCAAGTGGTGAATATTTTTGTGGTTATGCTCTTATATGTTGATTTGATTAACTTCTAATAAGGCATGATAACTAGAAGCATTGAGAGATGGAGTGTGTTGATATATGATTAAGCATTTGGATATTTACAAGATTGATGTTGTTTACTATTAAGTTGTTATAACAGTTAACCAGTTCATGTTGAGTATTGATCTTGACAGTGAAATTTTACTTTATGAGTTTGAGTTTGAGTTTGAGAAGTTTGTATCAGTTTTTCAATTTACTCATTCACCCCCCCTCTCAGTATTCTACTAGATACTTATTATTTCATCATACCATTAATTGGTATTAGAGCATGTCAGGTCCTCTTTAACCTAAAAGTCTAATACCTTGAGGAAAAGATCTTGTAGATCATGATGAAGAAGGAAGGTTTGAAGTTCAACAAAGATAACTATAGGATATGGAGTGACAAAATGAAGATTTACATTAAGAGTCTGGGAAGTTAGTATTGAGATCATTTAGAAACTAAGTATATTGCACCTACTGGAACTCTGACTGATGATTACAAGAAAGAACAATAAGAAAATCATCAAGCATTGGAGGCTATTATCAGTTCCATGTCTGATATTGAATGTGTAGATGTTCATGGTCTTGAAGCTGCATATGAAGTATGGAAAAAACTTGAAAAGATTTATAACGGTGATGAACATGTTAAAATTGCTAAAGTAGAGATCCTAAGAGGAAAGTTTGATGACATGAGAATGTCTGAAGGTGAGAATATCTAGCAATATGGTCAAAGGATAAAAGAGATAGTTGGTTAAATAAAGAGTTCAAGAGGGAAAGTGGAAGATGCCACAGTGATTAGTAAGGTACTGATAACCCTGCTACTGGTCTATTCTATCCAAGTTGCAGCTATTCAGGAGCTGAAGTCCATTGACAAAACTAAGGTAACTCTTGACTCTATCATTGGCAAACTTGTTGCTTTTGAATTAAATGGTTATGATGGTAGTGTACAAAAATCAAAATCTACGTTCAGAGCTTCTCTCTCTAACCCATCTATGAGAAAAAGTAGAGATACTTGTCATGGTTATGAATCTAGATCCAGCAGAGATATTGATGATGAAGACAACTTAGTGGAACTTGAAGCATTGTTGGAAAAATGACTACCTAGAGGCACTGGAAAATACAGAGGTAAACTACCTATAAAATGTTTTGTATGCAATAAGATTGGTCATATAGAAGCTAACTGTCCTAATGGTGAAAATGAATACAAGAGAGAAAAATTCAAGAAGTATAAGGGCAAAGGCAAGAGAGATTGTCTTATAGAAGTTGACAGTTGTATTATTGATGAAGAATTTGATGATGATGCTAGTGAAGATATTGTGTTTGTAGCTATTAAGGAAGAGATATCAGATCAAAAGGCACTAGTGTCCAAGATGGATAACTTTGATGATTGGATCATTGATAGTGGTTGTTCACATCACATGACCGGTGATTGGACCAAATTTCTTTCCTTGAAGGAATTTGATGGCTGTGTTGTCAGATTTGGCAATGACTCACCCTGTATGGTTAAAGGTAGGGGAGTTATTTCTCTTAATGGGAAGAGCAGTGCTAGCGATGTCTATTGGGTTGAAGATCTAAAGAACAATCTTCTGAGTGTGGCACAACTTAATGATAGAGGATACCCACTGGAGTTTAGAAATGGTATATGAAAAATCTTTGACAACAAAGGTGAATTGATTGCAATCGAGAAACAAATCAAAGGTAATCTATTTCATTTTAATCCTAAAGTTAGCAACTATTTGATTGCAAAGATAGATGATAGCTAGCTTTGGTATAAGAGATTTTGTCATATAAACTTTGATAACATTGTTAAAGTGAGAAAGTCCAACATAGTAAGAGGTCTACCTCATCTAGACAAACCGATTAATGCCCTTTGTATAGAATGTCAGTTAGGAAAGATGACTTCTTCAACTTTCAAGAGCAAGTCCTTCTCAGCAAAGCACATGTTAGATTTGGTTCATACAGATCTATGTGGACCAATAAGAACAAGAAGCATTCAAGGTGATGGATATTTCATGATCTTCACTGATGATTGTTCTAGAATGATGTGGGTAACATTATTGAAGGATAAGAATGAAGCTTTTGGTAAGTTCAAGGAATTTGAGGCCTTAGCTGAGAAAGAGAGTGGCAAAAAGATAAAATTTTGAGAACAGATCAATGCAATGAATTTAATTCTGAGAAATTCACTAAGTACTGTGATGAGAATGGTATCAAGTGGCATCTTTCTGCACCAAGGACACTACAATAGAATGGTATAGCAGAGAGGAACAATTGGTCAGTGGTTGAAGCTGCTAGGACAATGTTGATACAAGGAGGTATTGTGAAAATATTTTGGAAAGAAGTTGTAAGTATAGCTGTCTACACAATGAACCGAGTTCTGATGAAAAGAGGTAAGGACAAGGCCCCTTATGAATATTGGTATGGGAGATCACCTGATGTAAGATATTTTAAGATATTTGGAAGCAAATATTTTATTAAAAGAGGTGATTGCATTATCAAGTTTGAAGCTAAGAGTGATGAAGGCATATTTCTTGGCTATTCCACCAAGAGTAAGGCCTATAAATGCTTCAACAACTAGACACAAAGAATTGTTGAGAGTGCTGATGTTAGAGTAGATGAATGTCCTAAAGTCTCAGATGGAACTAGTTCAGAGAAAAAGGATGAAGATCCTTGCCTTTTTCTTTTGGAACCTGAAACTGTTAAATCAGAAACCGGTAAAGCAAATTCTGATGCACTTATTCAACCGAAACAAATAAATTCAAAAGAAGATGATAATGAAGAAGTTGAACCTGAAGAGAATGATCATGTTATTCCTAGGTATTTAAGACTAAACCACAGTCCTAAGAAGATTATTGGGGATAAGGATGTTGGAGTACTAACTAGAATAAGAATAAGAGAGAACTCTTGCATGATCTCCACCATTGAACCTAGAAGTGCTAAGGAGGCATTTGGTGATGATCATTGGGTTAAAGCTATGGAGGAGAAATTGGATCAAATTGAGAAGAAGAACACTTGGACCCTGGTACCTTGACCGGTAAATAAGAATGTTATAGGTACTAAATGGGTATTCAGAAACAAGTTAAATGAAGATGGTGTTGTAGTTCGCAACAAGGCGAGATTAGTTTGCAAGGGTTATGCTCAAGAAGAAGGAGAATATTATAGAGAAACTTTTGCACCAGTAGCAAGACTGGAAGGTTTCAGAAACTTACTTGCATTTCCAGCCCATAAGAAGTTCAAGTTATACCAAATGGATGCTAATTCTACATTTTTTAATGGGATGGTGGAAGAAGAGGTATACATAGAGAAACCAGATGGTTATGCTTTGACAGATGAGAAAGATATGGTATGCAGATTGCATTAAGCTTTGTATGGATTAAAGCAGGCATCCAGAGCATGGTATGAACGTCTTTATACACCTCTGATGAAGATAGGCTTTGCAAGAACGAGTGATGATAGTAATATTTATCTCAAGTTTGAAGGAGATGAAATACTGGTCAGTGAAGTATTTATTGATGATATTATTTTTGGAGGTAATGATGTCATGAGCAACAGTTTTGTAGATGAAAAGAAAAATGAGTTTGAAATGTCTTTAGTAGGGGAAATAAAAAATTTCATGGGCTTGTAGATACAACAAATGAAGAATGGCATTTTCATTACTCAATCTAAGTATGTGAAAGAGGTTTTGAATATTTTTGGCATTAGTGACTGTAAACCAGTTGGGACACCAGTGGTTACATGTTGTAAGTTATCCAAGGAAGATGCATCTAAGTCTTTTGATGAAAAGGAATACAGGTCAATGATTGGCAAATTACACTATGTTGTTCACAGCAGACTGGATATTGCCCATGCGGCTGGTATAGTTGCAAGATTTCTAAAGAATCCAAAGGAAGCACGTCTGATAGCAACCAAGAGAATTTTTAGATATCTGAAAGGTACAGTCGACTATGGATTATGGTATCCATATCGAGAAAACTTTGATTTGAAGGCATAAACAGATGTTGATTGGGCAAGAAATATTGATGACCGGAAAAGTACTATTGGTGGAGCATTCTTTTTAGGAGGAAGGCTAGTTTCATGGAGTAGTAAGAAGAAGAGTTATACTTCCCAATCTACTGCTGAAGCTGAGTATGTTGCAGCTTATATGAATTGCGCACAGGCTATTTGGATGAGGCACATTTTGGAAGGTTTTAAGATGAAGAACTCAGAACCTATAAAGATTTTATGTGATAATACAAGTGCCATTAATATTTCTAAGAATCTTGTTTTGCACACTCGCAACAAGCACATTGAATTGAAGTATCACTTGTTGAGGGAAAAAGTTCAATGTAAAGATTATATCTTAGAGCATGTTTCTACCAAGGAGCAGCTTGCAGATATCTTTACCAGACCTCTACCTAAGACAACTTTTGAGTATCCTAGAAGTCAGTTGGGGGTTGTCCCTCTTCATGAAGTTAGTTGAGAATGATGTTGATTGCATTAGTCCCTGAATCACTTGCAGAATTTTTCATGGATTGATGAAGAAGTGGATGTAATCCACAGGGGGAGCATCAAGTTGCAATATGTTGTTGATGTATAGTGAAAATTTTGATATTACATATTTTATTTTCAATTTGGAATTTTTGTCAAAGGGGGAAAAGAATTATGTGATTGAGGAGAAGAATTATGTGACTAGAAAAGGAAAACCAGGACAAACTAAAAACAGATAGAGCATGGTGAATACTTGGTAATGTAAACTAGGATTCCTATTCACCAATCACAGCAGCAATCAAAGGCATTGATATTTGTATTGCCATCAATGCCAAAGGGGGAGATTGTTGGCATTTGCATGAAGATTACATTAATGATATGATATGTTGTCATTGATGTCAATTGAACTGGTAATGGTATTTATGATACTATTGATATTGTTGTTGTTATTGATATTGGCTTGTAACCAGTAGGAAGAGCTTTGAGGAAGATGTTGTAAACTGGCATGTTAGTTTGTAAGTTGAACTGGTAAACCAGTGTATATGGTTAAACCCTTTCTATGCAATGTAACCGATAAACCCTACCAATTTTTTTTTTGTTAAACCCTAACTGACCAAGTTTGTTGGTTTAAGATCTAATATTGACCAGTAATGATGGAGACATGAGTGATCATTGTATGAGGATAAGTTTAGATTGTTTTGGCAGATTTGTTTGATTGTCTAGGGAATGAGAAAAGTGGATTGCATCTAATGCATAGCGCATGATGAGTTACAAAGTTCGATGAAGTGGTGATCATGGAGCGGTTGGAATTTTCTTGAGGAATGTGTATTGATTGCTATGTAAATCCAATGGTCACACTTGAACCGATTTGTTTGTAATCTCTATGAGAGAATTAGGTTTTTGTTGTGTTACCAACCTATTTGATTTGTATTTAAGATCGATGAAGTTGTTTGTAAAAGTGTTGGCAAAGTGTTGGCTGAAATCAGTTGAGTGTGTGGTTGCCTAACCAGAGAATGGATCTGCAGTTTGAGTAAAAGCAGATTGAAGCTTAAAAGTATCTGATCAAGCAAATTTAGTGCTATTCAAACAGATCAAGAAAACCTATTGTTTTCTAACAATTACTGTAGAATTGAAATCCCCTAACTGGGTAATCTCTAACAAGATTGGTTACTTCTAAAATCCTCTAATAAGGTGGTCCATTAGCTTGGATTCTCAAATCCTTTACCGAGGTTACTCCTAACAGGGTATTTTTCTTTTCATCAAGGCATTTTATAAATCCCTTAACCGGGTGATTCCTAACAGGATCAGTTCTTATCAAGACTTATAGTAAAAGCTTTAATAGGCTTGGCTCCTAATAGGGCAAACTTCAGAAGAGTTCAAATAGATATCTTGTGAGTCTCATCTCACTATGATTTTTACCTATTTGGGTTTTCCACGTATAAACATTTG